>NC_081845.1:26880850-27180850 GCF_963259705.1 Myotis daubentonii | reverse complement strand
AAACAAGACAATAAATGTACAAAGATAGAAACCATACAAAAACTATTCTTTAACCAATGGTATAAAATTTAAAATAGTAATAACAGAAGGAAATTTGGGAAATTCACAAATATGTGGAAATTAAACAATACATCAGGAAAACCAACTGTTCAAATAGGAAACTATAAGGAAAATGAGAAAATACTTTGAGGTACATAAAAATGAAGGCACAACAGCACAAAATGTATATGATGTAGCTAAAATATTGGTTAAAGGTAAATTTGAAAAGCAAACTAAATTCAAATAAAGCAGAAAAAAGGAAATAATGATATAGGAGAAATAAATTAAATTGAAAATATGAAAAAATCAGGAAAATCAATGAAAGTAAAAGTTTGTTCTTTGAAAAGGCCAACACAACAACAACAAACCCAGAAAACTTTAAGGTAGACTGAAAAAAGAGAAAAGACTCAAATTACAAAGATCAGGAATGAAAGAGGGGATATTACTACTAACCATACAGAAATAAAAAAAGATTATAAGGTTATATGAACAATTATATCCCAATAAATTAAATAACCTAGATGAAATAGACAAATTCTTAGAAAGATACAAACTGCAGAAACTGATTCAAAAATAAGTTAAAATTCTGAATGAACTATAAGAGAATGAATTGAATCAGGAACCCAAAATCTGCACCACCACCCCCAAAACACACACACACACACACACACACACACACACACACCCTAGACCAGATGGTTTCAGTGGTGAATTTTACCAAAAATTTAAGAAAGAATTAACACCAATTATTCGTACACAAAAAAGAAAACCTTCCAAAAAATAGAAGAGAAGGGAAAATTTCACAATTCATTATATGAAGCCAGTATTATTACTCTGGTTTCAAAACCAAAGACATCACAAGAAAACTACAGACCAATATATCTGATGAATATAGACAAAGAAATGCCCAACAAAATACCAGCAAACTGAATTCAGAAGCACATAAGAGGATTATACTCTATGACATTAAATTACTCTCAGGAACACATGATTGGTTCAGCATATGAAATATATGGCTCAGCATATTAACCAATGTAACAGACCATATTAATAGGAAAAAGGACAAAAACCACATAATTGATAAGATGGCTATAATCACCAATAGGGATTCAATGCAATGCCTATCAAAATCCATCTGCCACTTTTGTAGAAGTGGTTAATCTGATTTTAAAATTTATATGGAAATGCAAGGGACTTGAGAATATCCAATATAATCTTGAAAGAACAAAGTTGGAGGATTCACATTTCCTGATTTCAAAATTTACTACAATGCAACAGTAATCAAGGCAGTATTACACTGGAACATGGGTCAATGGAGTAGACTAGAGATTTTTTACAAAGGTATTAAGACAATTTAATGGGAGAAAGAATAGTTTTTTTTTTTAAAATGGTTCTAGAAATAATGAATTACCAAATGCAAAATAATGAAGTTGGACTCCTACTGTACACACAAATTAATTCAAAATGAATTATAGCTCTAAATATATATATAACTAAAAGTATTTAGCTGAAAGTATGTAACTATTTAAAAAACAGAGGCATAAATCTTTGTGACCTTGGATTAAGCAATGATTTCTTAGATATGATACCAAAAACATAAGTAACAAAAGAAAAAATTGATCAATTGGACTTCATGAATATTAAGAACTTTGTGCATAAAGGACACCATCAAGCAAGTGAAAAGACAAGCCATAGAATAGAAAATATTTGCATATTGTATCTCTGATAAATGAATAGTATCTAAAAAAATATTTTTAAAAACCTTTTTAAACTCAATAATAAAAAGACAAATAATTTTTAAATGGGCAAAAGATTTGAATAGACTTTTTGCTGAAGAAAATATATAAATGACCAATAACCACATGAAAAATGGGAAACACAAATAAAAATCACAATTAGGTACTGCTTCCCATGCACAAAGATAGCTATAATTTAAAAGATGAGTAACCCCAAGTGTTGCTGAGGATGCAAAGAAATCAGAACTGTCATTTATTGCTGGCAGGAAAGTAAAATGGCATAGAAGCTTTAGAAAACACTTTGGCAGTTTCTCAAAGGTATACATAGAATTACCGTAAGACCCAGAAAATCCGCACTGAGATGCATACACAAGAGAATTAAAAAACATGTCCTTGCAAAAACATATACTCACCCGGCTGGTGTGGCTTAATGGTTGAGTGTCTCCAGTAGGAGGCAGCTAATCAATGTTTCTCTCTCAATATTTCTCTCTATCCCTCTCTCTTTAAAAATCAATAAAAACATATAAAAATTTGTTTTTAAAAAACATACTCTAATTCTCAGAGTAGCATTATTCATAATAGAAAAAAAAAGTGGAAACAAGCTAAATGTCTATTCACTGGTGACTGGAGAGACAAAATGTGGCATAGCCATACAATGGAACATGATTTGGCCATAAAAATGAATGAAAAACTGGCCACATGCTACAATATGGATGCACTTTGAAAACATTATACTAAGTGAAATAATCCAGTGCACAAAGGCCACATATTAAATGATGCTATTTATAGAAAATGTCCAGAACAGGCAAATCCATACAGATAGGAAGTAGATTAGAGGTGGGGAGAATAGGGAGTGCCTGCTAAAATGTACAGGTTTCTTTTTGGTGACAAAAATATCCTAGAATTATAGAGTGGCGATTCACAATTTTGTGAACATAAGGAAATCACTAAATTGTACACTTTAAAAAGGTGAATTTTCTGGTGCATGAATTATATCACAATAGAAAAAATGCAAGGGTGTGCTGCATACTAGGAGAAATTGTGTATTTGACCCAAGGTCTGAAGCAGCAACCATCTTATGATGTCACTTTTTCTTCTCTTCTATGAGTCCACACTTCACTAAACTAAGCTATCCTTCTTCAAAGGTTTTAAATCCAAATTTTGGGTATTCCATAATTTCACTGACCAGAACTTCCATTTTCGTTTTGCAATCCTTTTTTTCATTTTTCTATTGAATTTTGAGAAAAAGTAAAAGGTAATTTATGATTTTCTTGTCTCACATTATAACAAATGCCTCAAGACTTTTTTCTAAGAGTCTAAAGCAGTGATGGCGAACCTATGACACGCGTGTCAGGGGTGACACGCGAACTCATTTTTTTGGTTGATTTTTCTTTGCTAAATGGCATTTAAATATATAAAATAAATATCAAAAATATAAATATTTGTTTTACTATGGTTGCAAATATCAAAAAATTTCTATATGTGACACGGCACCAGAGCTAAGTTAGGGCTTTTCAAAATGCTGACACGCCAAGCTCAAAAGGTTCGCCATCACTGGTCTAAAGCATCAGTTCTCAATTTTTTTGGTCGCAGGAGACCTTTGTGATCTTAAAAATTGTTGAGGAAACCAAAGACCTTTTGCTTATATGTGTTATATGCTGTGTATACCATAGCAAAAATTAAAACAGAATGTAAAATGTTTAATTTATTAGTTTTAAAATAGGTCTAACAAACACATTACCTGGTAACATATTTCTATAAAAGTAATATTTTAAAAGAAAAATTGAGAAAAGTGGCATTGTTTTACATTTCTACAAATATCTCAGAAGTCTTGCCAAATCAAAGACAGCTAGATTCGCATCTACTCCAGCATTCCATCTATTGCCATATCTATCTTTTCAAGCCACTGAAAACTCCTGACAATCAGTTATGATGGGAACGAGTGAAAAAGTAAATAAGCCCAGCTGGCGTGGCTCAGTGGTAAAGGTTCGACCTATGAGCCCGGAGGTCAAGGTTCGATTCTTGGTCAGGGCACGTGCCTACGTTGCAGGAGGCAGCCAATCATTGATTCTCTCATCACTGATGTTTCTATTTCTCACTCCCTCTCCCTTCCTCTCTGAAATCAATAAAAAATATATATATTTTTAAAAAGTAAATAACATCTTAGTAGTATTATGAAAATAGTTTCAACATAAATGGACTTCCAAAATGGTCTTGAGGACCCCTAGGAGTACCCAGACCACACTTGGGGCACTGGTGTTCTAAACTATATTTATTATACCATATACTTGTTTCCCAGTATACAAAATTCCATACTTGAAACTCAAGTTCTATATCTTCCCCTTCTGATCTTATCTCAGGTTCTTCCTATCTCATTGGACAATCAAGAAATCAGAAGAAATATCCCCCCAAGAGTAAAATTTTCATTATGCAATCAATCTTGTTAGGAGAATATCACCTCTGCAACTATGTAAGAAATCCTTCTGGCATAACAGGAACCTGAGTTACCTTGGGGAATATTTCCCAAGGAAAGGATGCATCCTTTCACATTGCTGGGCTTAATCCTTCACCAGTTCCCAGGATAATATGCCAGGTTGTCTGATATGTTTCTCAAACACATTCTCTCCTCTCGTGTTTTGAGTCTACTACTCCATCATTTGCTACTCCCCATCCAGGAAACCTCCCTTCTGCACCCTCCACCCCCTCAAGAAGCAAACAGCTTTTCCCAAACATTTATTCTCTTCAGGATTATTTTGCTCATTGAACCTCTTTCCAGGTGAAATTCATTTGATCCAATATACTTTAGGTTTGCATACCCTGACCCCATCATTTCAGAAAGCTATGGAGGACTGGGGAAGAGAGAGGGGTTAGCATGTGCTGCTACCCTGCTTTTTTCACTTGGCTATGAGAACACAGGCTCCTTATAGCTCAGTGCCTAGGACAACATCTTGCACATGGCAGCACTTGCAAACATTCTTGGATGTTTACTGAATGGCTAAGTGAATGAATAATGGTCTCCCAGCATCAAAATTGGGCCTACCCTTCCAATAAAATGGCACAACTTCCTGGCTTTTCTCTCTACCTTTCCCCACATTATTCCAATGTGCTCTCCTCCCATATTAGTTATTACTAAAAATAACATGATGATGATTAATACAGAATATAGACTTTGATATCTGTGGTGGAAAGAAGGTACTTTTGGGGAGTTACTTGTAGATATTACTTCCCCTCCATAAAAATAAAGTCTAATGAGGATAGCAGTCACTGAAAATGGCAAAGATAATCCAGACAGAGAAGTAATTTTTGAGAAGTTATTTCTTGTACCTCATAAATCATGATAGAGGAAAAATATCTAGTCTACCTCTGGATAAATCTGTCACAGCTAAATCCTATGCCTGGGAAATCTGATAGTGTTTCCTTTCAGTTACATTTTTCTCCTTACTCTTTTGTGGAATGCATGTCAAGGGTTCTGCCATGGCATTTCTCTTTAAATATAATCTCTCTCCATTTTAATTTTCCTACTAAAACACCCTTGACAGACCAAGATACAGATGCTGATCTTTACTATGCCATGCCTGATGTGTACAAAAAGTTTTTTATGAATCAAAGATTTGTTTTATCTTGTCATGGAATATTTCAGGTGCAATGTAGCCCAAAGTTTGTCTTTTGGTCTATTTATTTGCAAAGGGGAAATAAACAGTGGCAACTTAAATTTGTACTTGCCACACATAGGTACACAGATGTTTGATTATGTTTACATTTGGAAGCAATGAAATATAGTAGAAATAGTAACTGGACCTTGCATCAGAGGCCAGAGTTTTATGTTGGGTTTATGTCTTACCAGCTCTGTAAACTTAAGCAATATGCTCAGCACCCCTGATTCTCAATTTCCTAATTTGTAACGTGGCTGTAATAATACAACACTATCTCACAGTAATACTGAGAGGTTTGAAGGAAATGAAAAATGTGAATATGAATATGTCACGTTAACTATAAAGCACCTTACGGATGTTGGTGCTATGTGTCCTAGACCATAGCACCGCCATTCCTGACCTTTCTGCTGCACCTTTAGAGATGGATGATGTTCGCATACACAATGCACCCCCGTGTTCAGGCTTCAGGATTAGGCAGAACTGTATTAGAATCCACCATAAATTTAACTCCTCTTAGTTATCATTGCATTTCATTCCAGGTAAAGCATAGAGAAATAATACCATTTAATGCATAAATTTTAGTGAGAAATAAATGAAATAATACATATAAAACATAGTGATTGTCACATAATAATGACTGATAGATGTTTGATTACTACCTTAATTCTAAACACTCTGCCTGTAACTCCATCCATTCTCTCCTACTTACACAAGAAAACACCACAATAAAAGTGAGAGTAATGTTTTTTTAATATACCATTAAATCCTGATATAGTTTTCATTGGGTCAGCCCCAAATTTGGCACTTTATCTATTCTTTAAAAATATCACTTCCAATACATCTCTTAATAACTTTTATACACCAGTTTCATACACTGACTGTAAACAGTCAGTAGTCCTTAAGTTGTGTGTTTCTAACTGATGAAATTACTGAAATGTGATCTAAGTTTTATCTGTAGACTAAATAACAACAACACTATTGTAAAATGGGAGTTTACCACATATTTTAAATTTAACATGTTAAATGTTAAAATATGAAAAGGCTTGGAAGCAATATCTTTCAGAATGTTTCCAAATGACTGGAACCATAGCCAATTAATTAAAATCATCAAAATCCTAACACAGCTGTAGGCAAGGGAATACTTAATCAGAATCACTTGATGATGGTTTGATGGAACAATGTGAGGTGAGAACAAAATTAGAAAACTGAAAATTAGAGGTGATGAATTCTGACCTAGATGTCTTCTCTGGTAAGCATTATGCTTCCCTAAAATTTTCAATTCTTGATTGAAACAGCCTCCACTTAAAACTCATCCTGGTTAGAATTATGATTATGTTGTCAAGGTGCCTGCTAATGGATCAATGGCCAGATGCTTGCTTAGCTGAATACTCATTCTCATAACAGGAGATTATGATACATACGAGATAGGCAGAAGCCATAGATAACTGTAGGATCAGCTATACATTCTTACATCTCCACAAGCATGCAGTCAAAAGTAAAAAGAGGAAAATCAAGGAGAGTGTTATGGGAGAATAAATCTGTCATTCTGACTAAATAACTACTTTGATTAAATTTTTTCAAATAAATTCTCTGTATGTCATTGAGTAAGATTCAAAACAGTTTCTCTCACTCTCTTCCTCTCTCTCCATAGATAGATAGATGATAGATAGATAGATAGATAGATAGATAGATAGATAGATGATAGATAGATAGATAGATCTATGTATATATAGACTAGGGGCCCAGTGCACAAATTCATGCACCTTTAAAGGAACTGTGGGCCATGTGGTTGTAGAGGGCACAGGGGTGGGTCTTGGCCCATCCTCCGCACCTTCACCTGGCCCTTCCTGCCATGGCCCCCAGTCCCGTCTGCTGGCAGCCCCACTCCTGCCGCAGTTGCTCCCATGTGCTGACAGCACTGGCCCCGCTCGCACCCGCTGATGGTGCAGAGCAATTGGGGCCAGCGCCAGCAGCAGGTATGGGCAGAGCTGGCACCATCAGCAGGTGTGAGCAGTGGCTGCTGCCCTGATTGCCCCTCAGGAGCAGGGGGAGGTGGAGAAGCCCTCAAGGGCAATCGGGGCCAGCAGCCGCTGCTCACACCCACTGATGACAGCAAGTGATCAGGACTGGCACCAGGCGCCAGCAGTGGGTGCGAGTGGCGTCTCCAGTGCCGGCTGCAGGTGCGTGTGGGGCCGTCAATGGTAGTGGGTGCGAGAGGTGGCTGCCAGGCCCTGATTGCTCCTCAGGAGCAGGGGCAGGTGGAGAAACCCTCAGGGGTGATTGGGGCTGGCAGCCACCACTTGCACCTGCTGATGGCACTGAGCAATCGGGGCCAGCACCGAGTGTCAGCAGTGGGTAAGAGTGGTGGCTCCAGTGCTGGCAGCGGATGCGAGCGGGGCCAGCGCCAGCAGCAGGTGTGAGCACCAGGAGGGACTGCAGTGCACAGGAGCAAAGAATTTTCAGTAACCACCAGAGGCTCACCCCTATGACAGCGACCAGTGCTCCATCTTGGTCTGGCACCCCCGTTCACCTGCTCTACCATACCGCTGTGGCCAATGCCCACCATGTTTTGCGTGCACCCCTTGGTGGTCAGCGCACATCATAGCGACCACTGTTCAGTTGTTCGATTGTTTCGCTGTTCAGTCTATTTGCATATTAGCCTTTTATTATATAGGTTATAGTTATATGTGTGTGTGTGTTTGTGTGTGTGTGTGTGTGTGTATGAAAATTCCCTTTTCTTTCCTTTCTCAATTTGTTTCACTTACCTCCATAATAAAGAGCCTGATGAAAAAATGTAGGAGGAAAAGGTAATACAGGATAAAGAGAAAAGTTGTGGGGCTAACTCATGGCTGGAAGTAGGAAAGCTGTCACATCATGGATGTTACTGGTTGTGTGTATAATGAATGGGAATATCTGGGAGCATCACACTAAGTTAGGGACTAATATTCTACAGCATCGTTTAATTAAACTGATACACATAGAAAAGAAAAAAATCAGTCCACAGTTTGGGGAAAGATCAATGTGAGAGTCTATCATAAGTGGAAATTAAACTGGATTTTACAGGAATGGGGTACATTAAGCAGAGAAAATGAAGGTAGGAATTCTAAGCAGGAAGAATTCTAACCATAAACAAAGGCACGGAGGCCTGAATTAGTATGATATGTTCATAAGACTCTGAGGAGAAACCATATATTGGAATATCCTGGGGTTTCATATTGAAAGTGGAACATAAAGCTAGGAATGGAAGGTAAATTATGATAAAAGCTGGTTATAGCTGAATTATTTATTCTCAAATATTCCAATGAAAGTATTTACACTTTATTTTGTAAGCATATCTAGGCAAGAAATGATATTTTATGCAAGTTGAATTAGTGTAGAAAGAAAAATCAATTACAAAATACCTGTTCACTGAAGCATGAAATAACAAAGATCTTGGATACAGTGGTGTCCCTGGGTGTAGGGAGAGTGAGGCAAAAGTGAAAATTTTATGCAACCTGCAGGATGCAGTAACAGATGATATATGGGAAGTGAAGAGGTGTAAGAATTCAAAAATAACTTCAAAACACAGAGCATCAGTATCTGGTAAAAATATAGTAGTGCCTTTGGTGGATCCTAGGAAAAAGTAAAGAGCTTCTCAATTTTGACAAGAAAGGAAGAAATTTATGTGGAATAGACCAATGTACAGTTGGAAATCTAACACTATACCTGAGTGAGAGGTCACAAACTGAGGTTCATCTTTGGGAGATAGCCTCATAAAGATAATATTATATTTGCATAAGTGACAGGTCCCTTAACAACAGTCGAGAATTTTACTTCTGACCATAATGGGTTAATAGGAACCAAATGTACACTCCTGTTTTAAACAACTAAAAAATAAGAAACATGAATTTTGAAATATTTGATAGCACACATTTCAAAATTATGATCCCTGAAAAAAGAAAAAAGTGATGAGAGCCCCACAATTGCCCTCACATTTCTGCCTGCAGTTCTGGTAGATCAACGTAGCTAGACTCTATGGGGCAGAATTTAAGAGAGACTACAGAGAGAGGCCCTCAAGTTTTTATCTAAGTACTAATCAGCACATATGGGAGCAGAAACTACTAAAGGCTAAAAAAAAAATCTACTGTAAATCAGTAGACTAAACAACTCCCAGAGCTCACACAAAACTGGGAATGGTCATATTCCCACTAGCCAACATAGAAAGGCACAAAAGACTGGGTAGAGTTCTTTGAACTTATTAATAGCCTTAGACTTTTAGAATATTGGTCTTAGACTAAAGGCTGCTCTAGATTTTACCCCACCCACCTCTCAGAAAGTTCCAAATGAAGTCTAAAACTATCTAATTGATTCCAAGTTAAGGTGCACCAGACAAAATCCAAAACAGCAAAGAAATATCCAGCATTCATTAACATAATGTTCACAATATTTAATATTCAATCAAAAATTGTGAGATCTGTAAAAAAAAAAAGCAGAAAAATAATGACCCATAACCAGTAGGGGGAAAAAATGAATAGAAACAAACACAGATATAACAGGGGTAATAAAATTAAGAGTCCATGAATTTAAAGTAACTCATATGTATACATATACTCTATATTAATGAAGATAGATGAAAGTGATAAGATGAAAGTGGAAGAGATTTTTCTTTAAAAAAAAAATCCTACGAGTGTGTAGGGGTGGGATGGGGCTGATGGGTAGGAGGTATATGGACAGGACAGTAAGGAGAGGGGAGTTGGAAATTATTGAGGGGAAAACAATATTTGTCTGATGATCTCAATGTTCTCATTAAGGTACAAGATGAGATCATTTGCCAACTGGATTGAGGATTGAAGACTTGAAAAGAGAAAATGCCTGGAATGGCTCATGGGAGTCTCAAAAAAAGATGACTAGCACTGTCAGTGAGCAGATGTGACTTCTCGGTTGGAATTGGAGGCCCTGACGTTGCAGATGGCTGGAGCTGCATGGGTTTCCATCTTCACTGAGGTTTCCTCTCTACAGCAAAGAGAAAAGCAAATAGCAGGGAATTGGGGAACACAGAAGAATGCGGTAGGTGTTCAGCATCAATGGTGAAGGGCAGCATGGAGTCAGGAAGGGCAGTGGGGGATGTCAGAAAGAACACACTGGGCTGGGTTTCAAAAGACAAATATAGTCTCTTGTCTGCAGCTTACAACCTATTTGACCTTAGACAAGCCACCACTGAGGTCTCTTCTAAAAAAAAAAAAATTATAACTGGTTTGACCATGAAGTCTTTTCAGAGAAGGAAATCTAAATACAGAGAACAGGGCTGTTTATTCAGTTGAAACAGATAAGGGCCTGGAAGTTTCTGTGAGGACAAACGGAGAATTCACTGGGCAAAGGGGAAGGGGAGCGGGGCCAGGCTGATTGCTCCTTCAGTTCCTCGCTTTCATTCTTTTGCCAAGCAGGTCGGGGATGTGGTTAAGAGTGAGTAGATGGGGAGTTTAAATTCCTGCCCTGCCTCGTATTAACTAAGTGACTCTGGACAAATCTCTCTCTGGGCTTCCGTTTCCTTGTCTATTAAGTGGGGATGATAGTAATACAAGCCTATACACACCCTGTGTTACATGGTGTATCACAGGTAAAATATCTGAAAGGGCTTAGTACTCCCAACATGACTGCTATCTCCCTCTATTCTGTTTTCAAAAATTTTAGCTTAGAACTTACCTTTCTTTTCTGAATTCCTACAGCCCTTCTTGCTTACGCTCCCACATTTAGTCATGAAACAAAATGACTTTCAACTTCTAGAATATACTGTAACATTCAGCAAATACTTGTTAAATAAATACAGTTGCGAGTCCTAGGTGGAAAACTCTGTCTCAATTACACGGCTTAGGAAGAAGCAGGTGTAGAATAATTCAGCTAGCCTCTGGGTGTTTTTGTTTGTTTCCATTTGGTCTGTGACTATACATAGATTCGATCATAATGAAGCTGACAAAGGAGGGATGACATTTTGGAAACCGAAAAGGAATTCTGGATATTACAGCCCAACATTTGTCACCTCCCCGGCTGATAGCAGCACACGGTTGCTCCTTCCCTTTGGCTAAATTTGGATCAAATGCTGGCTGAGTGCACTAAGCAAGCCAGAACTGCATTGTACCTCTATTTTGTGACATATGAGCTCCCTGCTTTAATCTCTCTTCTACTGTATAAAAGAGGATCTGAGGCTGTTAGACTTCAATCCGGTGATTCATGCAGCTGGCACACAATAGATTCCACCGCTCTCCTCACGGCTGCACAGTATCAAGCTAAACAAAATGTCTTAGAAAGCTTCAGTACATGTAGTTAGCCCGTCACAGATCCTCCTCCCCGCACACGCGCTCTCCTTTTTATCTTTTACTGAGCAAGAGAGTCGGATGCCTAGCACCTGCCTTTTTACTGACATTTCCACAAAGGTAAAGGAATGAACCTTTTGTCAATTCCAGCCAAACGATCTGTTTTGAAACAATGAGATGAAATGCCTGGGCCCCTCTCCTTGCTACTGGATTACAGTGCAGAGGCTTAACATAAAGGACACTTGATTTTATTGATTTAATGAGGGATGGAGGCTTGTGCCGGAGCATCCCTGGTGGCAGAGGAGCAAGTCTCCTTGGCGGGTACCTCCACCGAGGCACTTCTCTTCCATTTGTTTGGGTTTGCAATGGTGCTTGTTTATGGGTTTGGCTGTTAGGATGACCCACAGTGTTCCTTCCCGTGCTGCACGAAGCAGGCAAATGCCTGCAGTGGTTTCAGTGCGTGTCTCTAGACAGGGAATGTGGAGGACAAGCAGCATGGCTCTGCAGGATAAAGAGCTTCAGGGAGAGGTGACGGGAAAGCACATCTTTGAAAAAAGAAGAGTTGAATGAAACAGAACGGGAAAGAAAGGGCACTTCTTGCTGCAAAAGAGATTGTGTGCCAAAACTATTACTTCTTAGCAGAGTCTATTTCAGCTGGGTTTCTAAACCCCTCTCCCCATCCACACCATCCGCTTCCCCACCCTCGTCTCCTCCCCCTCCCCCTCCTCCTCCTCCATTACCCAAGTTTGAATAGTCAGGGGGCTGAGGGTGTCCAGGCGGGACGTTTTGTTGTGGAAGGGTCCAGGCACAGCTAGATAATCTTTTTGCTTTTGTTCTCTTATTCTTTGGGGTTTTTTGTGATATTATTATTGACATTTTCATATGGAAATTTTTGCATTATATGTTTCTTCTTTTATATGTGCCCTATTTTTTTTCCATACAGTCTGATTTCATTATCCACTCTGCCGCGTGAAAGGGACATTGCCAGTCACCTGCTGACCAAATAGAAGCAGCGATCTACTTTTTAATACTGAAACGGACCGAGTGTATGCTACTAGACATGCGCGTGGCCAGGATTCCTGTTAATATGAGCAAATGTCTCCATACACTGTGTACATTTACTTCAATGTATTTATACAGCCCACCCATAGATTAAACACCCCCAATTCCCTCTGGTGTGACTGTGTCTCTGATTGCTAGCTTAAAGGGAAACAGTTCCTGAGAGCATATGGTTTCCAAAACACGGCCCTTCCCCCTCCCTTTCAGTTTACACAAATGGGCTGCTACCCCTCCCCCCACAGTTTCTCTGCTCTCTGCCTCAAGCAAGTCTGAAACCAGGGGGCAAAATCATTAGTTCTCAATTACCTTAAGCCATACAAGATAACCTCTCTCAAGGGTTGTTGGTAAAATATGCACACGGTGCCAATGTCTAGACAGTTATGAAATATCGGTGGAGAGCTCAGCCACTGCAGAACACCCATGCATCTCCAATGAAGTGCTTTTATTAAAGTATAATCACCAGGATAACTAATCACATCAATACCACATAGTTAATTAAACCCATTATAGTTACTATTCCCATGGAGAGGAGGTCACATAAAGGGACCATCCTCTTGGTGCTACTGTGCTAACAAAAGGGGAGATTAAATAAAACACATCATAGGCCTCTTCATTTTACATCTTTCTTCTTAAATGTTTAATAACTACCTAATAAAGACCTACAGGAAGGTCTTCAGGTATAAGCCATGCCCAAAGATTGCTGGGATGTTCCAAGACCACCTCGTGATATTCCTGTACTTCGATTAAGTGATTACCAACTGTGTGCTTGATTGGTGCAAGAAGAAATGACAAGTCAAAGTGAGAAACAGAATGCACAGCCGCTGTGTTTTTATTAATATCTTGCAGAGGAATATTATGGAGGGCAGTGCTTACGTTTCAGTTCAGTCTGGCTTCGTGACTAACTATGACGAGGCGCTAGCCCCCAGACCCGGGTTGACCCTAGCCAAGGACTTGGAGAATGACACACTAAGGTTAGGTATTAAAGCTCATTAACCGGTCCAAGGCACACAGATTACATATCCTGCAGTTTCAACAACAAAACTTTCTTGCATGACAACCAAATATAAAGGTGATTCTCGTATGAACATGGAAAAGACGCAAATTCGAGAACTCTATTACACAGTGACATTGTTTTCCAGAGGAAGAATGTGGACGAAAAGATGCACGTCTCCACACCCATACATACACAAGCACGCACACGTGCTTGCTCACACACACACACACACACACACACACACACACACAAACACACACATACCCTCTCAAATACTAACTAATCTCTGGAAAATAAAACCAAGATATTTTGACCCTACTTGTCTGAAAATTCACCAGGTCATTATATCACTGTCACACCTTCTTCTCAAAGCAGTGCATTGTCCATAGAGAGGATTTGCATTTACTTCTCCTGATTAACAAAGAAAACTTTGTATAAAAGGGCTACGCACTGAGACGTGCAAATGCGGCCAGCCTGACCCCCTGCAGGAGAAGGCAGACAGGCAGTAGGGAGAAGAGGTAGATGAGGAGGGAGAAAGAATGCTTTGATCCCAGTGCAGCACACACAATGGAACAGGCAGCATCCCCAGCAAGCCCTGACCCTGAGCAGGCTGGAGTTTGGCATGGAGTCACCGCGCCGGGAAGCAATATAATGAGTAGTGTTTCATGAGATGGTGAGCAACACAAGACTGCGAAACCCCTGTTCTTGTTGGGTTTTCTTGTTACCACTGATTGCTGCTGATGTTATTGCTGCTGTTGTGGATGCCGCTTTAGAGTTTGGGAATTTTTAATATTGTTACAACTGCCAGATAGGCCTAGTTATTTTGCAGTGAGTACGTGCTCATAAAATACAGTCTATAAGCAGAAGGAAGCACAAAAAATCACATAGGCCCAGTGAAAAACAGATTTCAGGTGTAAAATCTTTTATGTGCCCAATGGTTTACCCGTGGTTGGCAAACTGCGGCTCTTTGGCCCCTTGAGTGTGGCTCTTCCTAAGCCTTAGGAGTATCCTAATTAAGTTAATAACAATGTACCTACCTACATAGTTTAAGGTAAAAAATTTGGCTCTCAAAAGAAATTTCAATCGTTGTACTGTTAATATTTGGCTCTGTTGACTAATGAGTTTGCCGACCACTGGTTAAGCTGACATGGGGCATTTAGTTCGATGTAAAGCAACCTTTCATTCACCATCCACCACCCTCACCCTGTACCTCCAAAGCTCCTCCCCAGACTTCTTTGTTCTTGTAGAGCCACCATGCTACCTACCAGTCAACCAGACAGAAACACTGGGAGCAGGTATCTTGGTTTTCGTTATTTGACCTTCTTTACCCCCTTTACCAATTCAATTGCACAGTCCAGGAGATCTCTTGCCATCAATTAGTTCCTTCCAAACCCCCTTCTATCACTACCCTCATCACATCTCCTTGCTTTGCCCTCCTTGTCTCCAGTCACACCCTCCTTTCAATCTCTGATAAACATTCCACTGATTCACTTTTCTAAAGCATGGTTCTCATCTGATTCGTCTGGTTGCAAAGAACGCATAGATCACCCAGAACTGTCCTACAGACTCACTGATAAAGTCTCACTTTGCCATTATGGTTGTCTCCATTCTGGCTCTGCTCCCTGTGAAGATTTACCTCTTCGGACTTTCTTACCTATGACCTGTGCTCCCTGTGGAATAAAAGAACTAAATGCCCCAAGTCACACACTCCAGAGACTCCAGACCTTTGCTCATGTCTTTCACCCCAAATCCCTTCCACCTCACATCCTTCAAGAACTCTTACGCATCCTTCAGTTTCATCTTAATGCCTCTACCAGGGAGCCCTTCCTGATTTGCCTAAGCTGCAGGATGCCCTTACCACTCTGATTTCTCAGAGCCTGTTTTTTCATACATACTTTATGACCATTATCATGATCTTCCTCTAATAATCAGATGTTTATCATTTCTTCTGATTTTAAAGTCCCTATAAAAATTCAGAGACCATATCTTACTAACCTCTATAAGAGTTTAGGTATCTACCAGAATTTAATTAAAACTTTATTTTATAAGAATATGGAGTCTTCTCAAAACCAGAGTACATATCCATCTATTTAGAAAAGATTTTGTGCCATTTTATGTTCAGGGAATGAAATAAATGAATGCCGTCAGACACTTCCATCGCCATCATTTTCTAACCTAAAGAAAACGAGTTTCAATATTATAGTTAATTCATGAGAGAAGTGGGATGGGGAAACCAACCCCATAAATTATCCAAAAATTATTTTGACCAGACAAAATATTTTATAATATTGCCTGAAAATTTGTGTTGATAAGTTATATCATTATAAATTTTACCTTGATGCCCAAGCCAATGTACAAGAGCCACCTTGTGACTACAAAAATTTTAATGCTCTCCACTGGCCCTGATCCATGCTTTTTCAACTTTCATGTTGGACTAGATTCACACCTTGAAATTATTTTACTTGATCTTCAGAGACCATGGCAATTGATGATGTTAATTATATGAAAGGCAGAACTGTAGAGAGGAAAGATCAATATATTGGGACTCATGAGATCTGAGTTCCAGTTCTGGTTCTGCCCGCTCACAAGTTGGTTAACAAAAAGTGATCGTAATCACTTAATAACTATAAATCATCCTGAGGTGTCCCCCTCCACACACACACAAAGCTATACTACTGGACTTTCTAAACTTTAAAAAAAGGAAATAGAAGAATAGCCTTGAAATTATTAAAGGGAACAAACTGAAAATAATACATTTATTCACAATTTTAATCTGTATATGTAATTTCATATTATTTTGGAGAAAAATAAAAATGTCTGCCCCTTTGGTATTGTAATGCAACTGTGATTAATTCAAAGAAAAGAGACGATGTAAAATTAGAAATAAGAACTATAATACAAACTTCAATACAAAAGAGCAGTATAAAATGTAATGTACTAAGAACAATAACTAAGTCACCACTTTCACTTGAATGTAACTACAGAAGCACATGGAGTAATAACAAAACAAATAAGAGCTGCCATTCTGGATATATAGTAATGTAAATCCAAGCAATTTTGAACCAATATGGAAAATCATTGGCTTTTCAACATTTTATTGCTTATGGAATATCTTTGGCTTAGTAAGTGAGAGAAGCAATTAGTCGAGTCAAAATGATTTCATTGTTTTAAAAAAAATGACCTCTCTTCCCATTAAATAAATTAGGTGTATACTACTGAAATACAAAAATTTCTGAGTCAAGTCACTTAGAATTCAGACTCTGTCCCAGCCTGGAAGGAGCCCCGGATAGTTCAGGGTTTACTAGCAAAAAGGGGATATAGAGTGTGAGCTGCTGTAAGCCCATCTTCATCCAAATACCAGAAGGGAACAAAAATGAAAAATCATGCTCTGTGTTGAAGGAAGGAAAGAAAAAAAAGAAGGAGGGAGGAAGGGAGGGAGGGAGATGAAAGAAAGGAAGGAGGGAAATAATGTGGGGCAGAGAGAGAGAGATTCAAAAGGGAAGATGAAAGAAGAAAAATAACATATAAAATAAAATTTCTGGATGAAAATTGAGAGATTGACAAGTCTGGAAAACATAAGTGACTCCCCTCAATTTCTCTCAGGGTATTCACAAACTTCCTCACTTTTCTTCCTTCCTGGATTCTTGGCATCTTACTCTAAATACAGTTTCACTAGGAAAATGATAGCATAAGGAGGTAGAATAACCATGAATAAAAATAAATAGCTACCCTAAGCCTAATAATAGTAAAATGTTTTCCTATAAATTGTTCAACAAACAAATGTACCCAGTCTATGCAGGAATACACCAATGATGTTTCAATACACTAAGGCATCACTGTTACTACACATAAATATCTCCTTCCAATGGCTCCCCATTTTCTGCAAAATATATGATTTATAGGCTGCCCCGAAACCAAGTGCAGCGTAACTCTGAAACCTTTTTTATCACACCATCACTCCCATGATATTCTGTGGAAACACCATAGGACTTACAATTTCATGCACGCTCCCCAGAAAACCAAGGAGAGATAGTCATTTCAAGGAAGGGATACAATATTAACTCAGAGGCGTGGGAGAATATGATCTGTCCTCTGTGGAGCCTCCCTTGACCTCCTGGGAGAGGTGAACACTACTTCACTAGAAAACCTCTGGCCTTTGGCTTTTTCCCCTTAAAATGCTCTATTGGGTTTCTCTTCTACACCGTGACTTCTCTACTAAACAGGAAGTACTGAGAGAGCTAGGACATTTAATCATCCATGAAACAGGAAGCCCTCACAATGAGTCTGACACATAGTAATAGCAGTATTGGTTAATACGTGCATTAGGAATTCAGAGGCATTCTGCTATCATGAAACGTGTCCTAAACTATAATAATGTTGTTGTTTTTTACATTTGTAAAACACTTCATTGCTTAAAATGCACTTTGACAAATATTATCATATTTTATCATTAGGTCTGTGAAGACATTGCTATCCTCAATTTCAAGTTGAGAAAAGTGTTAATAAATCACATTAACTAACCAGATGAACTAGATACAGAATTTTAGAAAAGTCACTTAACTCCTCTAGACCTCGGTTTTTCTACTTGTAAAGTAAAAATATTTGATGTGAGTTTCTATAAAGTGCCCTTTACCTCTCTGTGATTACTTGATTTCAAAATGTAAGATTCATAAGCCTAATATGCAAATTGTTCGACTGGGAGTTCGACCGCTCACTATGACATGTGCTGACCACCAGGGGGTGGCGTGGAACATGGTGGGCGTTGGCGACGCAGCGCTGGCAGCTGGCAGCTGGCAGCAGTGGAGGCACTGCTGGCCCCAAAGGGCCCCGATGAGAGCGGTACCGTGGCAGGATGGTGAAGCAGGTCAGCAGGTGGCACCAAAACAAGGTGGGTGCAAACAGAGGCCCAATCACCCCACTGATTGCCCCCCAGACAGCAACTAGTAGTGGCAGCAGGGGGCAGGGCTGAGCCCAGCTCCCAGGCACTGAGGGAGCCAGGCAGGGGGCCTGGCCCCAACTGATCATCCCACAGACAATGACCAGCAGCCGGCAGGCTCTGATCACCAGGCTGGGATAGGGAACTGGGGGTGGGTGGCAGAAACCAACCTCCCACAGCGCCCTGGCCGGGGGCTGCAACCTCTCACCCGCTACCTGGGGGCGGGGGGTGACAGGGATGGAGATGCGGTGAGCATGCTGAGTGTCCGCTCACTCCCACTGCTACCCTTCCCTGGGATGCCAGGAGTCCACCCAGCACCCAGCAGCCTCTTCCAGGTGAGCCAGGCCACAGCCACCAGGACAGCAGGGGCCAGTCAGGCTCCCTGTATGTTTGCACAGAAGCCAGTCTGTGAGGCCAACCAGAAGAGAATGCGCTGCCCACCTGGCTTCCATGTGGTCCCACTGAGCGGCCCCAGCCTGCAGCGTCCGGCCATACTCACCATATCTCTGTGTGGGGACTCAGGTGCTGTGACTCAGGCAGAAGGGGGCGTGTGGGGGCCCGAGAGCCCAGGTGCTGCCTAGGGCCCAGAGGTCAGCTGGGACCTGCCCTTCCATGCCAGACGGTCACTCTTCAATCACTGGCCAGACCTAGGGACCACACCCATGCACGAATTTTGTGCACCAGGCCTCTAGTTTAAGTTATAAAAATACTGGGATGGACACTAAGGTGCTATTATGCATGAAACTGAGGCTGTTTTGAAAACATATCAGAAAAATAAGAACAGACAAAATAAAGAATTAAGACAAAGAACAGAGGCCTCCTGTGTTTGCTAGATGGAAAAATATAAATAGCCCAAATCCCATTGTATTAATAAAATGGAAGCAGGATCAGACAAACTCACAGAATGATAATCACTATTTGCAGAAGTTGCTAGGTCTTTCTATGAATTCTACAGATGCCAGACAAGAAAGGGAGGCTTTTAGATTTTAGGAAGAAAAGAGAAACTATGAAGAAGGACCAATCAGTTATAAAGAATAACCAAGAATAAAAAAAATTTGAGGATGAATAAGCTTGATTTATAGCAATCTGGAAATCATTTCACCCAATAAACAGACAGGACACATTTTCCTTCCAAATATACATGGATTATTAAAAAAAAATCCACCATACAATTAGACCACAAAATAACTTCAATAAATCCCAAAGAATCAATATTATATAGACTTACTGACTTGATCACAATGCAGTGAAGTAAAAAATCAGTAAGTGACAGCTTTCGAATTTCCATGTTACAAGAAACTACAGAACTTTTTACTAAAAAAGTGTTTTGGTTAAACAGAAACACATGAGAAATGCTGTAAAAACACTTATAGTTAAATAACAATGAAAACTTCTAGGTCAAATTCTGAAAACAAAATAATACTGGGAGAAAATTTTTAAATACATTTATCAGAAAACATTTAAATTAATTAACTAAATGATTACTCAAAGCACCAGTAAGAGTGTGGCCGAGGAAACAATAACAAGGAAACAATAAGGAAATAATAAAAGATAACAGCAGGAATTCCAGTTAAAAATGGGGACTAGATATGTGTCTTTTAATCTACCCCCTCCATAAACTATATAAAAACAATGATGAAGGAGTCTTTTGAGGTATAAATCTATAAGAACAGGGGGAACTGAGGATGAAAGAATAGCAACAAAAATTCAGATGCTGAAAAACAGAAGAATGAATATTAGACTTAGCAAACTAAGAAAGAGACCTCCTGAACTGGTAGCAGAGAAACCTCAGAAACTATTTCATTTGTCTCATCAAACCTTTCTAACACTTAAATTTTTTTCAGCATCGTGCATCTCTAAGAGCTGGTAGAAGTAGAAGCAAGCAAAAACAAAGAGGACTGATTAAAACTGTTTATGAAACAGATGTCCAGACACTGTCCTCCACTCAGTGTAAGAATTCCTACTCCACCCGACTGAAGAACTGGAAGCTTATTCTCTAGAGATAATAAAACAAAGCTTCCTTGAAGTTGGAGGGCACCAAATCTAGTGATAAAAAAAAAAAGTGCCATCCTGAAAATAGTGGAAGTAAGGATAAGCTCACATCTGAATCTGAGATCTCCATTTGTCTTCCTCACTCAGTTACCAAGATGCTAATAGCCAGTCTTATGAGGTTGGAATTTAGAAGACTCTTTTCTGGAGAAACTGATGAACCAAAGAGGAGAGGCATTAAGATGCTGGTATATGCAGGTTCCCCAGCAGCCTCGGCAGTTCAGACTACAGTGAAGTCCACAACTGACAAGTGCCAATCACGAGCACACAGCTTCCAATAAAGGGGATGGGAGAGATGAGAAGCAAATTGGAGCAAAAAGAGACTTCTCAAAGAGAAGAAAACTAAACAAATAAAGCATCATTATTTTTGAAAAGATAAAACATTTCATCTTGAATCAAGAATAAGGTGCTGCTGTCAGACTGGTCCATGTATCCATGCCTCTGTTTCTATTTTGTTCATCATTTTATTATGTTCATTAGCTGTCAGTGGGGATGGGGGGACTGAATGAAAGAAGGTGAAGGTATTAGCCAAAGACCATATATGCAAAACTCATGGACACAGACAACAGTGTGGTGATAGCAAGAGGGAAGACAGATGGTGAGGCTGGGTGGAGGGGACAAGGGGGGGAAGATGGGGGCATCTGTAATAGTGCCAACAATAAAAATAAAGAAAAATATATGTAACTAGAAAAAGAAACAGTAAGATGCTACTACAAAGGAACAATCAGAAACATGATAGAAATCTTGGCTATTAAAATTATAACAGTCAATGTAAAAATGCAACAGAAGATCTGAAATATACAGTTGAGAAATTATAAAGAACAGTAGATCAAATAGACTAAGAGATGGACAGAAATTATTTTAAAAATAGGCGTGATTGCTAAACATTATCTAAAATCTATTTTGAAAACCTGTAAAGACCGTAAATATCTAAAACAATACCAGGGGAAGAAGCAAAGTCATTGTATTTCATGATAACTATGCCATGGTGAACACCAGTGGAAGAGAATATAGAAACCAGGTACAATCTCATTTTAATATGGACTTGAAATCTGATATAGGTGGCACCACTAATTTCGTCAGAAAATAGATGCATACATACTAGTATACATAAAACATTGTATATTTTTCAATTATTTATATACTAGAGGCCTGGTGCACAAAAATTTGTGCACTTGGGGGGGTCCCTCAGCTTGGTCTATGCCCTCTTGCAGTCTGGGACACCTTGGAGGATGTCCACCTGCTGGCTTAGGCCCGCTCCCTGGGGAATCGGGCCCAAGCTGGCAGTCAGACATCCCTCTGGCAGCCCGGGCAGCCCTCGGGGAATGTCCACTTGCCAGCGGGGAGCAGGCCTAAGCTACAGTCAGACATCCTTAGTGCTGCTGAGGAGGCGGGAGAGGCTTCCACCACCACCACTGTACTGGCAGCAGTCAGCCTGGCTTGTAGCTGAGCAGAGCTCCCCCTGTGGGAGCGCACTGACCACCAGGGGGCAGCTCCTGCATTGAGCGTCTGCCCCCTGGTGGTCAGTGTGTGTCATAGTGACCAGTCATTCCCAGTCGTTCTGCTGTTAGGGTCAGTTTGCACATTACCCTTTTATTATATAGTATAGAGGCCTGGTGCATGGGTGGGGGCCAGCTGGTTTGCCCTGAAGGGTGTCCCAGATCAGGGTGGGGGCCCCGCTGAGGTGCCTGGCCAGCCTGGGTGAGTGGCTGATGGCTGTTTACAGCTTGCCACACCCCCTTCAGGGTGGGGGTCCCCACTGGGATGCCTGGCCAGCCTGGGTGAGGGGCTGATGGCTGTTTTCAGGCTGGCCAAGCCCCCCCTGGCGACAGAAGCTCCCAGCCTCTCCTTTTTTTCTTTTTTTTTATTCTGGGATTTATTTACCTTCTATAATTGAAATTTGTAGCTTTGAGAGGAGCTCAGAGCTGGCCAGGACAGATGGGAGAGAAGCCTCCTGCTCACTCCAGCTCCATGGCCACAGCCGGCTGAAAGAAGGTATCTGTGGTTATTTTACCTTCTATAATTGAAACTTTGTTGCTTTGAGTAGAGCTCAGAGCCGGGAAGCTTGGCTTCCTCCATCATTGGGGCAACCAAGCCTCCTGCACACTCCAGCTCTGTGGCTGCCAGCCACCATCTTGGTTGGGATAAATTGCATACAGTCGCTCTGACTGGCTGGTGGGCGTGGCTTAAGGCATAGCTGAGGTATGGTCAATTTGCATGTTTGTCTTTTATTAGTGTAGATATAAAAGGTTAATATGCTAAGTGTCCCTCTTACTATCCGACTGGTTGCTCTGATGCACACTGACACCAGGGGGCAGACGCTCAACAAGGAGCTGCCGAGCTGCAGCAACTTGGCAGCGGCAGTTCTCGGTGATGCACCCCGAAACCAGAGAGGAGGGGGTCGCACAATTCCACCTTTGGCCGTGGGTTATGTTGTTGCTGGGGCACTGCTGGTCCCAAATCTGGTTTAATGCACACTTGCATTTGCGTTCCACACCCTGTACAACAGCAACTTTGCAGAGTGCCCTCTCACACTCTAGGACCCTTTGGGGAATGTTGGATTGGGTTTCAGCCCAATCCCTGCAGGTCAAGCTAAGGGACCCCACCTGCCAGAGGGACCCCGCTCACGCCACAGATGCCAGGAGGGACCGTGGGAGGTTAGCTCCAGGGCATGTCTGGCCTGTCCCACCCAGTCCCACCCCGCCAGCCACCTTCTAATTAATTTCCTTTCAATGTGCACGAATCCATGCAACAGGTCACTAGTATACATATCTACAATAATAAAAGTATAATATGCTAATTAGTCTGGACGACCTTCCAGATGAAACCAGGATTGTGAGGAAAGTCCAGGTCCCAGGTTCCTGCCAGCGGCCTGAGGGAAGCTCGGGTCCTGGGTACCATAGGGAAATGGTGTCGCCAGTCAGGGGAAGGAAGGCCTACTCTTTTTTTCCCTCTCTGTTTGTTTATTTATTTATTTATTTGCTTTTTTTTCTTTCTTTCTTTATTGATTAAGTTATTACATATGTGTCCTTATCCCCCAATTGAATGAATTGCCCCCCACCACACGCCCGCTCATGCCCTCATCCCCCTGGTGTCTGTCTTCACTGGTTAGGCTTATATGCATGCATACAAGTCCTTTGGTTGATCTCTTCCCCTTACCCCCACCCTCCCCACCTTCCCTCTGAGGTTTGATGATCTAATCGATGCTTCTCTGTCTCTGGATCTGTTTTTGTCCATCTGTTTATGTTCATTATATTCCACAAATGAGTGAGATCATGTGATATTTATCTCTCTCTGACTGGCATATTTCGCTTGACATAATGCTCTCCAGGTCCATCCATGTTGTTGCAAATGGTAGGAGTTCCTTCCTTTTTACAGCAGCATGGTATTCCATTGTGTAGATGTACCACTGTTTTTTAATCCACTCATCTGCTGATGGGCACTTAGGCTGTTTCCAAATCTTAGCTATTGTAAATTGTGCTGCTATGAACATAGGGGTGCATATATCCTTTTTGATTGGTGTTTCTAGTTTCTTGGGATATATTCCTAGAAGTGGGATCACTGGGTCAAATGGGAGTTCCATTTTTAGTTTTTTGAGGAAACTCCATACTGTTCTCCATAGTGGCTGCACCAGTCTGCATTCCCATCAGCAGTGCAGGAGGGTTCCTTTTTCTCCTCATCCTAGGAAGGCCTACTCTTGCGTGAATTTCATGCATCAGGCCTCTAGTAATTAATAATAAGTGAATTGTCAAAACACATTTGTTTGAATCATGTGAAATTCTTGATATTCAATGTTTTTTTTTACTTATATAAATGTTAGTTTCATAAAGTTCAACCTAATATACTAGACAATTAATGGTTACTTATAAAAGGAGAATAGATGTAAATGAATGGATTAAAGAATATAACACAACAAAAGAGAGTATTTTCTGGATGTGTGAGAAGCTATGAATTGGAAAGAAGAATTACTCAGTTCTATGCACCAAGAGGTAATGATGGTGGAAGGTTTCTAGACTGTTTCTACACAATAACAGCAGACAGAAAAACAAGATGGAGCCCAAGGTTGTTAGGTAAAGAAAACCAGCAAAAATGAAAGAAAAAAAAAAGACAGATGAGATAAGAAATGATAAAGCTGTCTTGGAGAGAAAGAAACACTTAAAAGATGAATAGTCATAAGTATGAGAAAGGGGGACATTAGCTAAATATGGTTTTAGAGAACAATAAAAACAATCAAAGCATAGGACTTTGAGGACAAAATTAAAGACAAATAAAAGAATTTTTAATAACACTTCAGGGTATTTCCTTACCAGCAGAAAGAGAAAGAGACTGCTACACTTTCCTCAATGAGCTAGTGGGAACAGTGAAAGCAAGGCTGATGTCCAACACTTTTTTCCAACTCCTACTACTACCACCATCATACTCAGCATTTTGTCCATCATATACTAAGTTCACAAAATGTGTTTAATGAAACTTGTAGGAGGAGGCGATCATAAATGACTTCATCTTTCCCCTTGAGAGGTGTATCCTTTTGGATTACACAACTTCTTAAAGTCTAGATTTACAAAAAGACACAGACTTCACATATTTTTCTGGAGAAGGGTGATTATTCTTGTCCTCTTCAACAGACACTATGACAGTGAGAATTGAGCCTATAAATTATATATATTTGACTTGACCATGACATGATACATCTTCTACTTATAATTTAGGGGATCTTATATAATGTGCTAGACAGTAATGTTATCATTATTTATAGAACCTTGAATGCAGCAGTAATCATCAATCTAAATGTCCGTGCATTATTTTAACTGAGAAGCATGGTAATCTACTTCAGGTTAATGCACATTTGAGTACCATGGAGGGATTAAACTGGGAGATAAAAAGAGATATTTCTCTGTAGCTACAATAATGATATGCCCACCAAACCCTGGACCACTCTTTCCCTCTTTGGTGATCCATTAAGCCAACTTCCTCAAATACCCTTTTACAGTTAATCCTTTACAATTTTCATGAATGAAACGAAAAAGATGAGGTAAATTATTAAGAACATTAATTATGAAAGCAACATAAAGTGTTTGCTCATCATATTCAATAATCTCTCAAATAAAGATTAACTTATTATGCTTATACTCACCCATATTGAAACTCAAGTCCTTTTATAGTTTTAGCAGGCTTTGACACTTAATTTGCTTAAATTATTACTTTGTTGATATAAATAAGATGTTTATTTACCCTAGCCTAGCAGTATCTGAAAGAGGAAGCCTCTAAAGACAAAATACTCAATTACATTTTACACCAGGAATCTATGAATCATAACATAATAACTGAGACAAGTGTCTTCCAGCAATCTCAGACTTGTTGGCCATTGGCAGCACCAGACCAAAGTGAAAAATCTAGGTAGCTCTCCAGCTCCTCTTGCGTCATTTCAGTGTACAAACTGGGTTATCTGGATTGAACTCCCAGAGTATCTGACCTTCCCCCAATAATTGTAATGTGTTCAAAACCACACTCCAGCCATGACAGCAAATTATCTATGGACTGAGTCAAATGAGTCTAACAATGTAAATTATTTACACCATCTATGCTCTCCTTAACCACAAACCCTTACTTACCTTCCCTTGTCTTTAAGATGAATAATAATACCCCAAAATATTGTGACTTTTCTGGATATCTGTTATACAGATATTAACTAAGATGCAAATAAAATTTTGTTTTCTTATTACTTGGGAACTTCCCTGTGCCCTGTTTCCTCCCATATGCACAAATAAACTTTTCTATGTACAAATAAAATAATTATGTTCTAGAGCCACATCTTCACAAATTACAAAAGGTATTCTAATTACAGAACCAGAAGGAAAACATGAGGAACAGGAATGCAAAACCTAGGAAGAAATTAAAGATTTTCTTAAATTAAGCTGTCATTAAACAATAAAATTTAAGACAGGATTTATGGAATTTGTTATATAGATTCCATATATTTTTTCAGTATATATATATACTGAAAGTTAGGAGGAAGATGAGTCAGCCCTCAGAGCTGCACAAACCTCATACTCCTCCGATATTATATATATATTCAGGTTCTGCTAATTACTAGTTATATGATCTATTGCAGTGTACTTAGTCTCTCAGAACCTTAACTTTTTGACCTTACAAAATAAAGATTATAACAATTACTTTATGGGGTTGTGGTGAATTTCAAAGGAAAGAATGGAAGTAGAAGCAACTGTTCATTTTAAAGTCCTATACAAAATTAGTGTTTATCTGTACCACCTACTATGGGCCCAAGATTAATATTTAAGTTTGGAGAGAATATAAGAGGAACGCAAGTTATGGTCTCCTCAGACAACAAACGTAATACCCATTTGGGATCAGGAAATAATGAGATGAGACTATATAAAACTCAGTTGTATGGCCCAAGCTATGTGTGCTGTAACAACTCTCAGAAAGCAGAGTTTTAAATGGGCTGGAAAATATGACCATTTTCTTTCCGAATGGAACCGGCTAAGCCTTGCCTGAACAAAGCAAAGATATCTAACAGCTGCTTACCACTCTCTGTTGCTTAAAATATCGGAGGAGTATGAGGTTTGTGCAGCTCTGAGGGCTGACTCATCTTCCTCCTAACTTGGTATTTGTTCAGGACTCAGCACTAACCCTGGTGACAACAGCATTCTTGCCCTCTGAGCTGCTGAAAATGCTAAGACAATTCTGAAGGTGAAATGGACACCTCATCCAGATTCCCGGGCAGTCACCATTCCCGGTTATGCTTCTGCTACACCTTGTTTTGACAGCTGAAGGAGAGGAACTGAGGCCAAATGAGAAATATCCTAGATTTTCTTCTCATGACGATGCTCAGAGCTCACAGCTGAAGCAATTGCAGAAAGGGCTGGAACCTGAGCCTCTATCATGTACCTTTGTAACTTGTATACCATCAAGTTTAATCAGCTCAATTCAGTTGTTCAAGCTCTATAAGGTCCTATTTTGAACAAAGCTCTGAAAGTGTTGGACACATAAAATTGAGTAAGGAAGATAAAAGATTAAAAAGGTAATTATTGTGACAGACAATCTCACATATATTTTATGTTCTGATGATAGTATCTGTAACTGAGGCTTTTATCGCTATTTTTCTAGGTGCAGGGCCTAAGACCCAGATATGTTCAATAACTTGCCCAAGGTTACACAATTTTTAAAGGGTGTCCCAAAATTCACGCAAGAAGTAATTTTGATAGAAAACACAGGTTTATAATTAAAAATTGTAAATTTTTTATTGATTCATAAAGTATACACTATAGGGTTATGTATGGAATAGCATATCAGGTAAATGGCCTCCACGGCTTTGCTGGCACATATGCACTCCTTTGTTGAAATTTTCCATGACCGTTTTGCATAAATGTGGCTGAATTTCGATGAGGCTCATTTTCATCTTGATGGCTTGGTTAATCGATAAAATCGTCGCATTTGGGGTTCAGAAAATCCACGAGTGATTGTTGAGAAACAAATGCATCCACAACGTGTCACTGTTTGGTGCGGATTTTGGGCTGGAGGCATCATCAGACCATTCTTCGAAAATGCGGCTGCTCAGGCAATAACAGTTAATGGTGCTCACTTTCGCGACATGATAATCCAGTTTTTTGTGCCTAAATTGCAAGATATGGATGTGGACGACATGTGGTTTCAACAAGATGGTGCCACATGCTATACAGCCCGAGAAACAATTCAATTACTGCATGAGTCATTTCCTGGTCGTGTAATTTCCCGTTTTGGTTATCAGAATTGGCTGTCTAGATCATGCGATTTAACGCCATTGGACTTTTTTCTTTGGGGTTTTTTGAAGTCTAAGGTTTATGCCAACAAGCCCACGACCACTCACGCCTTGAAGAAGGAAATTGAGTGCTGTATCAACGAAATTCAGCCACATTTATGCAAAACGGTCATGGAAAATTTCAACAAAAGAGTGCATATGTGCCAGCAGAGCCGTGGAGGCCATTTACCCGAAAGGCTATACATAACCCTATAGTGTATGCTTTATGAATCAATAAAAAATTTACAATTTTTAATTATAAACCTGTGTTTTCTATCAAAATTACTTCTTGCGTGAATTTTGGGACACCCTTTAAATGCAGAGAGAAAGTTCAAACCCAGAAAATCCTGGATCTAAAGTCTTTGCTCTTTACATTGTAATTGTCAGAGGGAGAAATACTAATAAATACATAGAAGTGTGTTTTTTAAAAGGAATAGGGCTTGGGGAGTACAATATTTTCACTATTTTAAATGATGGGGTGTTTTCATAAGAGGGGGATTGTGGAGGAGGCCACCTGATGAAGAACTTTGTTAGGGTGATTACTTTGTACTCAATTACCTGTGGTTGTCCAAATGGGGGTATTAGCAGTAGTCCTAGGTATAGGCAATAAGGGGGTGACCTGTATATAGGGAATTTTAAAGCAATAATAAAGCTGAGTCATTCTGATTTTATCATTGCCTTGTGCCTATAATTCTAAATAATAAAGTGATAAAATACTTCTCAAAAATATTTTGCAATCCTTACTCTTAAATGACTGTTGCCATTAATGTTGACTTTTAATAATACATTATAAGGTTTGAATTATCATATTTTTATTATGTATCCTTTACTAAACATTGTGCTCTACATGGAAGTTAATTCAGCCAACTTCCAGTTACACAGTTGGCCCCAACACACCCACACTTAACTACACGCATCCAAGGGTAATTGTGAATCCTTCAACTTGCCTCAGGCAGACATAGCTGTGATTTAAATCAAAGCATCAGAACATGAGTTGTTTCGCTTCTATCAGTCTATAGGATCAGTGGAGTTTTCTACATTTTTTAAATGCAAGTATAATAATTTTATTTGAAAATTATAACTTAGTTCAAACATAAAATAGTCTAGGAACTTGAGTAATCTTTAAAATTACAATCATCCTTTTTACTTTTTTTAAAAAAATTTAAAATTGTGTTGATTACCAATTTTTACATGAAAATAATTTCATCACATAGTAGGAGGTGGGGACGGGTGTTATAAAAATAATCTAGTCAAGGCCTCAAATATGCTAGCAATGCCACTGGGAGTCACTAAATGTTTTTGATGGGAGGAGTCAGAAAAGAATGGTAAAGGTGAATCATAAAAGACACCATCATTATATCTATCTGTGATTGTATATATGTCTAGTTAGCATATGTTGCAACTAGAGAAGGAATAAAAGCAAGGTTCATGTGGTCAAAATAATAAAAAGTATTAAGTATAGAGAGTATTCTGTCATGGAGTTCTGATAGGCTGCTGCATTTTCATGTTAAAATATCAATCCTACTCCAAGTTGGTCTGTTCCTCAAAGAAGACAGTACTCATTTTTAAATACCAGCAGAGAGCATAGCATTTTAAGGAGTCAGTAGAAAATAATGCAGTTTGGAGGGGTTGGTCACCCAAAGATCTTAGGAAATGTCAGCTGAAAAAAATCATTCTTTAGAGCTTTTGTGAAGGATGAACAGTTGTCATAACTTGCATTGTTATTTACAACTAGAGGCCAGTGCACAAATTTGTGCACGGGTGGGATCTGGCAGGCCTGCCCCTACTGAGGCCAATCGGGTGGGTTGGCTGCTGGGGGGAGTGGTCACGGGAGGTTGGCTGGCCGACCCTGCCCCTGATCCGGGTGGGGGTGGGCCGATTGGGGGCAATTTGAGGCAGGGCCAGCCAGGGGGAGGGGCTGCAGGTGGTTGGCCGGCCAGCCTTACCCCCTGGTCGAGGGGGCAATTTGCATATTAGCCTTTTACTATATAGGATATCCCATGCACTTCCCCATGGAAAGACTGTACATGCCCATCCTGTGGAAGCTTGGCCTGGCGCAGTGGCTCACTCGCTTTGGCCAGTAAAACGTCAGAAGAACGTTCTTTTCCCTAGTCTCTGTGGCCTCTGTTCACCTGAGTGACTGCAATGAAGAGAACCCCTCTGTCAACCTATGATGAATGTATAGTGTGGACAAGAAACAAACGTTGGAGTTTTAAGCTGCTGAGTTTTTCTGGTTACTTGTTATCACAGTACCAACTAGCCCCGCTTACTTGATAGAGTATTCCTTCAATTGGACAGATACTCTCAAATTTCTTCCCAAATTAGCCAGACCAGGGAAACCCACTGTATAGATATCAGTAGACCTGCTTTTGCGGAACAGCACTTGATGCGAAGATCATTTGTATTGAAGAGCACTATAAACACGCCTCATGAAACTCACCCTGGTTCACACTTAAGGCTGTTGCCATGAATTAGGAGCATTTTACCAATGTAGCCCAATAAATATCCTCAAAAGAAATCTCTGCCTGGGCTTTGTGTTAAGGATCATTATAGTTCTTCTGAGCGAACTGAACTACTTCTGTTTATTAAATCCTGTGTATTAAATACCTAATCAAGTTAATAATTTTTAAGTTGGTTGCCAGGAAGCTTAGAGCCAAATTTTTGGCAAATATGCAAGTCTTTAAAGGGTCCATTGTTTATTTAGACCTAATTTTGACTTTATTTTATACAACTAATCGTGTGTTAAATTTTCACAACAATTTCTAAATGGTATCTATTACTTAATCTTCTTAACTTCTTCAAGTCCTTTAAAAACAATGTGGTGGTATAAATAAATAAACATAGAGCAGTATTATTACCATATAATTGCTTCTTTCTAAACAAGTAAATGTCATGTCACCAAAATTGCTTCTAATTAATATCAAAATTTTAGTCCTACTAAATCAATAATTAGAAAAGGTTCCCTTGAATCTGGGTACTGAATATTTCATGGCCAAGTCAAATTGAAAAGGTTCTTCCTTGAGGAAAAACAGTTCTACTGATTATATTTGCTCTCGTAGTTTTTTGTGTTTTTTTTTCCAGAACACCTTTGGGGTTCATGATAGACAATGTTATTCTTTTAATTAATGAATGGATTAATCTAATACTTTTATTTAATTGAGCCCTCTCTTCTTACTGAGCAAAATACTGGGCACTATTAAATCACATGAATGAATGGAAGGTATATTCCCAGAATTCTGGAAGTTTTCATAGTCTAGCTAGTGAGTTCAATTCTGTGATTAAAGCAATAAACAAAAACAACTCTTGACAGAAAAAATTACTCTGGAGGAACTGAGAACGGATGGTCGGTCATGTAAGAATAAAATTAATTGGAAGAGGCTTTCTGGAGGAGGAAAAAGTTGAGACAGGTCTATTCATTCCTATTTCTTCAAAGCTCCCCTATCACACTTTCCTGCCCTCCTCCCTTAAACTTTAAAAAAAAAAGTCTAGTAATTAAAATGTCTGGCCCAGGGAGACTGTGAGCTCAGCATCAGCCCCTAAAGAAGGGGCATCCAAGCTTGGGCTCAGGACCCCTAAGGCTTGCCTCTGGGTTAGGTGCAGATCTGCCATTCGTTGACATACCCTTTCCCAGAACCAAGTATGTTGGGGTCACTGGGAAAGAGGAAACTTATGAATAAATTTGAAAGGGGGTCTGAAAATTTCGATGAATGCCAGAGGAGTCCTTTGTGGAGAAAATTAAGCAGTCATCGCCATAGAGGATGAACGTTTTCACTGGCTCTGCTCCACAGCAACCTCCCAAGGCTTCCTCCAGGAGGCAGAGGCATGGCTCTGTGTTAAATGGCTTAATTTTCTTAATCAACTATTTCATTGTGAGTTTTTAATTTCATTCCCATGCCTGTTTTTTTTTTCCATTTTGCCATAATACAGCTCTAAGTACCGTGGCAAACATTTGACAGTTTGCTCAGCAGGTGCTGGGCTCTGCAAAGCTTACATAGCTCTACCTTTTATTAATTGGGTTCAAAATGTGTTTTTGTGTGAACAGAAGCTAAGATGGGACTATTGTACCTGTCAACATGAAGCTGGGCGAAATAAAATATTTGGAATGTGTTTTAAAATAACTCATTGTGAGCTTGTTCGGTAGGGAATTTAAAAGCAGAAATATTCTTTAATGCTGAAATAAATAATCATGCAATCAAAAAGGCACTAAGATTAAAGAAACGATGGATTTGTTCAAGGTTCTTCTGTATTGGATAACAACAAGAGCGTTTTCTTTGTGCCCAATAGGTTATGTGTTGATGAGAGAGTTCTGAAGAAGCATTTTAATGAAAAATCTAGAGACCTAGGGAGGTAGTAACTATTTTGAAAACCAACAACTAACACTCTTTAGACACTGAGTGGCCAGATTATTATGACGACCTGACATTTGTAGGCAAATTAGCTATAATTTCACGCTGAAGTTGCTAGAGAGCCAGAGCATTATAAATAGGGAAGCAGGTTGTTTACCACGACAGTAGAAGTGATTTTTTTCTGACGATATGGGTAAACAAACGCGATTTAACAGCCTTTGAATGTGGGATATATGTATACCTCTGATGTTTTCCATTTAACTTCACCTAAATCTGGGAGGTGATTTTTTTTCTCCCTATCAAGAAAAACTATCAATTTAAAATTTCTAATTCCAACCTAAAAGAAGCTCTGCCTAGCACTGACCCTCTGAGGAAGATGTCTCCCTTTCGGTGAAGCAGAAGTACCTTTATGACTCTTTTCCCTTTTACGCATATGTCCTTCAAACTCAATGAACTATAATGGCATACATTCTAAAACTCCCACTTAGGGCAGAAGATAAAAAGGAAGTGAAGAGAGAGTAGTCAAAGTTGATGAAAAACTCAGTGATGTGTCAGGCCCTCTCATCATTACCACTGTCAACTCCATCATTAACTTTGCTCACATTTGAAATAATAAATGTTATTATTTCTGTGTCTTCCCAAGGGACTATCTAGTCACTTCCTCTAAAAAGGTTGTGTCCTAACGTTCAAGGAGGGGGGAAAACAAAGATGAAGCCATAACAATCATGAGATGAAAACCTAAAGAAGTGGGGGAAAAATCTTCATGTTTATTTCTGACTAAAGAAATAAATATATTATTGTTGTACAAATCCTTTTTTCTTTTACAGAGAGGAAGGGAGAGGGATAGAGAGTTAGAAACATCAATAAGAGAGAAACATCGATCAGCTGCCTCCTGCACACTCCCTACTGGGTATGTGCCTGCAACCAAGGTACATGCCCTTGACCGGAATTGAACCTGGGACCCTTGAGTCCGCAGGCCGGCACTCTACCCACTGAACCAAACCAGTTAGGGCTGTTGTAAAAATCTTGAAGAGTTGTGGCAATGGAAAAAGTAAATAATGAAAAATTCCCTGAAATTCTACCACCAGAGGTAACCACGCTTGGGACTTTTCCCTTCTGGACCTTTTTACAATGCATTGTTACACACACACACACACACACACACACACACACACACACACACACAATTTTAAAAACAAAAACAGAATCATGTCAAATAGTGTGTTTCAACTGGCTCTGGTATACTTACTAACATATCAAGGACAATATTTTTATTTGATGTGTAGAACTGCCACAGTCTTTAAATGCCTGTCCAGGATTTCACTTAATGGATGAAATACAATTTCTTAAGCAATTCCTACTGATAAATGTTTATGTTTATTTATATAGTACATACAACATATACATCAATATTATAATCATTTGGGTAAATATTTCTTAAAGGTAGTTTCTAAAAACAGAACAAAGGTGTTAAATGTTAAAATTTTGCTACATATTTCCCAGTTACTGCTAAAATTGTTATAGTAATTTGAATTTCTATTACCAATGTATGAAGATATGTGCCACTCCACATATTTTTAAACTTTGCTAATCTGAAAGATATAAATATATCTCATTATTGTTTAAATTTGCATTTTTTGCTACACTGAGATAATTAACACATATTTACTTGGAATCTTTACAACACTGAGTCAATTCACCAAGGAATATGACATAGCTTTGTATTTGTTGTCTTCCTTATGTCTTCCAATAAAGTTATATTATTTTCCTGATAGAGATCTTGCAAATTTGTTATTAAATTTTATATTTTATATATTGTTATTGCTGATGAACTGGGACTTTTTCATTATATTTTCAAGTGATTTTAGTAATATAAACAAAACCTATTGATAGTTAAACTTTCAACAGTATTTTATTTCTAGTCACTTTCCTAAGTTCTATTAGTTTTCTGTCCTTAGACTGTTATAATGCTAAATACAGTTAATGCATTTTGACCTTTATTTTCCAATATTTATGCAGTAATGATAATGATCATCCTTGTCTTATTTCAGAATTTAATGAGAAAGACATTAGGGAAGTTTATTTTTTTTCACTTTATAGTGGTTATCATCTATTGGGGGCCTCAGACCACTTGAGAAGCTAATAAAAGTTATATACCCCCTTTTCCTCCATTCAAATACATATGTTGTATAAACAAGCAAAATTTTCATATGTTTTCTGTTTTGATTCATACATCCCTCACTTAACACACACACACACACACACACACACACACACACACACACATGACAGGCTCAACTGACATAACTAAAGTTGTTTCAACAGGACTGGCCAAAGGGAAAATTTCCAAGTAGGCAAAGGGTGTCAGCTTAATGCAACAGGCATTTGTTGAGCTTTCATTATGGGGTCTAGTTATCCAGAAAAAAAGGGTTAGCTTTTCAGTGCAATTAAAAACACTCTGCAAGACACTGGCTATAAATTCTCCTTGAATTGCTCCCAGTCTATCCAGAAGGAGAGATTGGTTAAGTAAACAGAACAACACCAGTAGTGACATTGAAGATCTGTGCATTCTGGATGTCAGCATATCTAGATGCTGTTTTCATTAAATGCAGGAACTTTTACAGAAAATATGCCATTTGGAGTGAGAGTTTCAAGATGGTATTGAAAGGGCCAAGACATTCCAAGAAGAGAAAAAAGAGCAAAGATAGTTTGGCCTAATATATTTGTAGAATAATGGGTAGTGCCCTGTTCTTAGAACACAGAAAAAGTACAAAAATTTTCATTGCACTGTTTGAAATGACTTTGTTGTTATGGTAGACTCAGCCAAAATAACATAGTGTTACAAATCTTGCAAAATAAAATTCCTCAGAAACCTCGCACAAATTGCATAACTCTTGAACTGTTTTGTTTCTGGCTAGGAATCTCATAGACACTATTACTTATGAATGCATAGTGGAAGCTGTTAGCTGTTCATGGAAGTTTAGTGTGAAATAGCTGGCTTTGGGGAGATTAACCCAGAAATGCCAATTATCCATACATAGAACAGGATATGTCTATTGGGAATAGTCACTTACCTTCTATTCATCACAATTAAATTCCTTGGATATATTTGCCCATTAATAGCATGCTTCCTTTCCCATTGGTCCTGTCAATTCATTACCCCTCTTATCTTGATGTCTTCTATATTATAAATTTCTTCATGATTTCCTCGTTTCTAAGCTATCTTCAGTACTAGTCACCAAACCAGAGTTTGCAAACTGAAAATCTGTTCTTCCAATCTTGCCCAAAGACTATATAGTCTTCTCTCAGTATTGACAGGGGATTGCTTTCTGGACCCTCCTGCTCCCGACAGAAACAAAAATTTGGAGATGCTCAAGTATTATATAAGATATGTAGTATTTTCATATAACGTACAAACATCCTCCCATATACTTTAAATCACCTGTAGATTATGTATAATATGTAATACATTGTTCATGCTATGTAAAATAGTTGTTATTCCATATCTTTAGGGAATTATGACATGAAAAGAAGCCTGTCTGTACATATTAAGTATAGACACAAGCAATATAGGCTTAACTACATAATACACATCAATGACAATGTAACATTTTTTTCCCATGATTGGCTGAATTGGAGCCCAGGGATAGGAAGGGCCAATTGTATTTTTTTTGTCCTCCACTCTCAATTAAATCTGAATTTAGAAAGTGAGAGTGTTTGGTTGGGGAGGAGTAATGGGGAGAGTATGGCAGATACCAGTATTTGTTAAAAGATCCTCAAATTTTTCTCGTGAATAGCCAGGATGGAGAACCACTGGGATGAACAGCATTTCTCCTTAATCTTTCAATACAGCCCTCACTACTCACTTCTCCCTACTTCTGCCATTCACCCCAAAATAAGCTCTAACTGAATATTGTGTCTCTAGGAAACAATCGATAGTCCTGTTCTACTATGAAAATGACCGGTGTTGAGTCACATTCTCTTATAATTATGAATATCCATTACTTTTCACCGTTAAGATGCTCAGCATCTCATACCTGTAAAGATCTATACATGTAAAAGAAAAACATCCTGTAATAAAAATACAGTTTGCTATGTCCCCCCACCTCTTCTCCCCAGGATACGATCACTAAGTTCTCTTTATGCCTTGCCCATTGGCCATTTGTCTCATTCTTTTAATTTGTGAATTCATGTGACTGGGAACATATTTATATAGTATGATTACAATGACACTGATTTTCACAGCAATTGGGGTGTTTAAAGCATATTAGAAAAAGAAAAGAGTAACAATACTGAGGAACTTTTAAAATAATTATTTCATCTTTTAGAATATGCCTACATGTAAAATATTGCCTAGAGTATACTAGCATGTAAAAACCAAGATATTCTATTTTAGACACAAATTGTACCTATTTGGGACATCTTTCTCCTATTATTTCCTTACCTCTATCTGTATCCTTTAAGTCAATGTTGCTTTGGTGAAGTTCATTAGTATTTGTCAATTTATTGTTAGATTCAGTTACCTTCAGTTTTGTTGTTATTACAGTCATATGTTCAAAGAGTACTTGCAATGTATTCTTCAGAGATGACCTTAAAACACACTGTTATTAAGCATATCATTGTAGCATTCTGAAAATTATTTTCAGAAAGTGACAAATAGCTTGAGAGGCCTCTGGAGAATAATAATATAGTTCAAAAGTCATTATAAACTTGTTCTTTTCCTTTCAAGATTAGTTCCTATTGATTCTACTCATACCCTGACCCCTCTTTCACCAAGCATCACATAGTAGTTTCCCATTGGACTTGAGTACACATGTGACCAGAGGGCTACACTTGGTTGTGTTGACTCCAACAAATTCTGCCTTTCTCCCAATCTATTACTAACTTCATTGAATGAATTCCAGCTGAGTGACATTGCTTTGTATGTTTCCCCAAACCAAAATTTATATTTATGCTTTAAAGCAATTTAAAAGAATTAAACATAATGGTAGGTCAAAAGCAATTTTCCTAATCGTAATTGATATCATGCCCACAAAGAGCAATAATTTATTTCTATGCTAAAGCTCTTTAACCCTGTGCTAAGAACTAAAAGACCTGAATTCTATTTTAAGCTCTAGCACTGATTTCCTGCTATAAGTCTTTCAGTTTCCACATTTATGAAACCAGAAAGCTAGAAAAAAATAAACTGTTGTGTCCTTGGGGCATAAGGACCTCAGGAATTAATTAGTTAATAATTTACACACAGCACATGTTCCTCAGGGGGGAATAGCCTTCATAGTGCACCACAAGGATAAATTTGAAATAACTAAGAATGATAAAAGTAACTAACTCCATGATTTTGTGATGTGTATGGTATTTTGTTTCTACAAAGTCTGCCCTAACATATGGTAGCATTTAGCCACTATTCCTAATAATATTTATAAGTAGATTGAGAATTAGCTCACAAATACAATTCAGGAAGTTTATATTGGTGATCTGTTTTTCATGTTCTGTGAAATGAGTTGCATTAGAGGTCAGAAAAAGTGCCTTAGAAGGGCACTTCTTTAATATTTAAAGTTGAACATTATAATAAGGTACTCATAATTGGCATCCCATCTGGGAGTCAAACTCCATTAACTTTCTGCCTGATTGGCCAAATTATTGCATAATACACAGAAATATGGCAAAAGGCAGAGCAAATGGGCTCTGTATTTACTGTTTTTCATTTTTAGCCACGGGAAAGAGGTAAACATACTACACAGTATGTGATGACAAAGCAGGAATTGAGACCTAACTCCAAACCTGGCTACATCAACTGTTCTCACAGTTCATTCCAACATGAATGTAATTCCCACCAAGTATACTTAATTTGATCCTATGACCTCTTGACTTGTTAGTAATATTTTTAAAAGAAAGGGAAAAAAGAAAAGAAAAATAACTGTTGTCAGTCAAGCTGAAAGCAATCACTTCTAAAGTTGACATCAGCTCCCCAAACACAGAACCACATCGCCACATACACACCTCCAAATCTCAGTTTTCTCCTCACTACCCACCCTTCATGTTCCAATTGTCCTACCCACCCCACCCCTTCTCTCTCTCTCTCTCTCTCTCTCTCTCTCTCTCTCTCTCTCTCTCTCTCACACACACACACACACACACACACACACACACACACACAAACACACACACACACGACAGATAGAATCATCAACTATTTCAACAACATTGGTACAAATAAACAACTTAGAAAAAATGTAGAAAAGGTGAAAAAGAAACCACTTTGACAAAATAATAACAAGGAATACAAATTCACATATATTTTTTCTACATCAATTTTCTGAGTAATGACCTTGCAAAATTTCTATTTGAAAAAGGAAACGGTGTGCTTCATACATCATTTTTCAACTTTAGTAACCATTTGAACATGTCCTTAATTTCAAAATACAATTAAAGTTCAAGTTTATTTGTGACCTACTAAAGAAGCCTCCTGGATCGGAAATAAGAGAATAGAAACATTTGTTAATGAGTCTGTAATATGCCTTAGACATCAGACTATCCTAGGAGTATCCTAGGATTTTAGGATGGAAAGCTCTCTTACAATAAAAAGACTGTATTATATTAACTGTGAGTAAGTCCAAAACACACATTAAATGTTTCATTTGCTTCCTGAGGGGGAAAACTTTAAATCAAGTGAGGAAACATTAAAAAAAAAAAAAAAAAAAAAAACTCAGCAAGATATCTCTTCGAATCCTCCCACACTTACAAAGATTTTCAGATTTTTACATTCCTGTATGTGGCAATAAGCTGTCCATCTCAAATTTTCATTTAGCTTATTATTTTCTCTGCCAATGAATTTTGGCTTAATGCTCCATTTTAGAATGTGTAAACAGAAACATAAGCAGATGATTTTTATTGGACCAACTCTCACTAAAAATAGCTAAGTTAGTATTAAAACAAAATATATGTACCACAATATTTATGTGTCAACATTGTGAGCAGTCATTTTCATGACATGCACACATTTTCCTCACACTGCAGCCGCTTGAGAATATAGGCTTGGACGTACATGTTGCCTGCACATAAAGATTTATCATTGTGAGTGCCTTCATTCTACACTCACCGGAGTATCAGAGCACCTGGAACATCAGTGGCAAGTTATGCAGATATCAAAGAACTTCCCTATAATTAAAGGCTAATGTCCCTCAAAAACATAAGAAAATAAGGCCTCTGGGCAACAGAAATCGTTTTCCTGACATCCAGGTGGCATAGCCCATTCACTTCGTAAGACATTTTTCTCCTGTTTTCACAAAACTCTAAGAATGTTAGCTATGTACTTCCTAGACCATGGCAGATTAGAAGCTGTAAATGGAAAAGGGATAGGATAGGACTGAGTAAGAGCAAACACTCCAACAATGACAAAGCTAAATAGCTAATAGAAAAATCACCAAAATCAGATAAATAAAATATAGTAATTTGAGATACTATAGAGATTTACTGAAAGTCAAAACTTATCCATACATTTAATGGGTCATAAGTGCATTGGTACATTTATATTTATAGCTATACCTGAGTCATAAAAATAGTTATGTTTAACATACTCTTTAATATATTTGAGAAATCAGAGATGTTTAAAATATAATTATAAATGTTCCTAATAAAAAAACATGTTTTTAAGTTTTCAAGTTAAAACAGTGTAAGTTTTAGATTTTTAGGAAATTTACTTTTGCAGAACACCTCATTTTCTGGCAACCACAGAACTGAGTGAGATATTTGGCACTGATATAATTTTAAAGTTCAAATTATTATTTTGTTGAAGTAAAAAGTTAACCATGAGTTCAAGTGAAAGACTAGGACAAGTTTTATCTAGATTCTAGAAGAAACTAAGCCTGCAGTCACATTGAAAACATTTTGCTGGTCACAAGACACATGAAATGAGTAAGATATGATGTTATTAGCTGTCCTGGTTTTTTTGTTCTTCAACCAATTAGCAATGTTCTCACAGAGAGGACAACAGCTGAGTGAATTACAAAGCTATGGCAGTTAAATCAGACCAGGGTGCCTTGCTACTGACTTCATTTCCCCACTTGGCTAACCCCTGCATTTTTCTGGTCCTAGGAGAATCTTTATTTTAAAAAAACCTATTGACTCTTTTCAAACAATCCACTCATATATAAATATATACATACCAATATCAAAGTATAAACCATTCCTGGTCTTATGTCTTTGCAAGGGGCAGGGCAGAAGGACATTGTGCAAGATGATAGTTTCTAGATTGAGCATTTTAGGAAGCATGCAAAACTGGTTAAATATGAGTTTTCTTGAACAAAACAACCAGAAAACAATTGAGTTAGCTGATGAACCCCATCATGGTAAACATTCACTAGCTAACTATTTAATGAGACAGCCAGACTCCTCTATTATCCCATGCTGTTAATATTGCATGTGTTGTATCCCATCATGCTTTGTGGCATAGTGGCAAACTGATGTCACAAAATTCTAGTAACACAATGATATCTAATGTCTATTGCTCAAATGAGAGGAATACTCAGTGTAGATTGGATCCCACTGGCCAAACTGATGACTTACATCTGATCCAGATGTCTGAAGTCATTTATAGCCAATTCTCTAGTCTAGCCAATTAGTCTTAACATTGAAGCAATTGACTTACCTGCTGACAGACTGAATCAGCAGATAATTTATGACCTAAACTTCTGTAATTATTTTAATAGCCTTTTCATATCCTTTCCATTCTATTCACCCTAACAGGAGCGTTTAAAATGAGAACTCTTCAATAAAGAAAAAGGAGGCAAAGCTCTTAAACATTTCATTTAAAAACTCAACTCAGAGCCCTGTTCTTTTAAGAGGATCCATATTGGAAAACCTCACCTATTTCTCCTTTTAACTCATCAGTTTGGAAATATATTGGACTCTTTCTCACCATCTTGAGTTATTACTAAGTCTTAAATTTCAACTTGTTTAGGCCTGTTTTAAGACCACCAAACACTTCAGAGATCACTTTCTTGCTGTTATTAACAATAAGAGCTGAAAAAAAAGCCATTCCTTCAAGTCTGATTTCTCCTCACTAATCAGGCCAAGGATTCTGGACTTCAGGAGGCCAGTTTGCTGTGAGATGGTGCCAGAGTGTCTCCATCTGTGTACATTCGCTTTCTGCTCCTCACTGCAGGCTGCTGGAGGGTATTCCTAACGTCACCACGTTGATGACAGGCAAATGTCATGGCCACCAGAGGTGGGCTAAGGAAGACCACAGAACAAGGCCTGTGTTGTGAAGAAACGTGAATAAATTGGTTTAGTCCTCTTAGCTAACGAAAGAAATTATGGCCCAATATTGAACTGCTATACTTTACAACATACCATAGAGAATACCAAAGAAAATATTGCCTGGGGAGATGCATGCTCAAACCTTCCCATCTGCAGCTGCTATCAATTATTCTGCCCTGTTGTGACCAGAAATCTCAGTTTTCAATAGAGAAATATGAGTTGTAAAAGAATCCTTATTGGCCACCCCTACATTCCCCTCCCCACCCCCACCTCCTGATTCTGTTTTGCTTTTCAAACATTTGAAATGTCCACATACTTTATATCCTAGCCCCCTGGGAAGTTAGAAAAGCAAACTTAACTAGTTTCAGAGCAGAGGAGAGATTTTGTGGCTTCCAGAGAATCTCCATTGGATTCCAAAAGCTCATAAAAGGATACCTTCACCCTAAATGTTATACAAACAGAGTTCTGTCTGTGTGTGTGTGATTTACACTCTTACTGAAGATCTTGAATCTTCTTTCTCTCCATGCTAGAAGATGAGTGAAGGACAAAAAGGCTATTTGGAACAGTTAACCTGATCATTTTTTAAAAGATGTGTGCAAATCACTGGGGCTGGAATCCCGTTTGTCAACCAAATTGTCAGGAAATAATTTATTACTGACAAGAACAAAGTGTGCAGCTGGATATTCCAAACAACGGCATGCTAAATGAGCCAGAGACTTGTTATAAATATCTTCCCCAGGACTGCACTTCCTATCGTCTAAAATTATTCTAGAAGCAGCATGGTGTAATGGAAAAAAGAATTGTGCGTCAGGATGGCAGCGTTTTCCTCTGCCTGTTCTAGTTATTAGTTTTGCTATCAAGTTTTGCCACCTCCTGATTTTGTAAAACAAAACAAAACCAAAAAAAAAAAAGAAGAAGAGAGGAGGAAAGAGTTCCACTGATATCCTATACAGGGGACACTGCCACCCAAATGTTATACAAATTCATCTAGGCTCATTCAAAACATAAAAAAAAAAAAAAAAAAACAGAATTTAGAGAAAAGAAAAGAAGGGCTGCTGGAAAACAGCCTTGAATTTCTGTGTGAATTGTGTAATCAAGAAATTGTTCTTCTGGCCCAGTTAGTACAGTATTTGAAAGGTGAAAAAAAGTTAATGACAAATCAAAAAGAGACAAAGTAACTAGACGTTGGACTGCACTTTTTTCCCCCTCTATGTTTTATTGTTTTCCATCATCATTCCTCCTCCTCTTCCACTTCCACTCACCTTCTCCCCCACCCCACCCGCCATTGCCGTAATCACCACACTGTTTGGACTTCACTTTTCAAAACAAAATTTTACAAAGAAATGGTAATAAACCAAACCCCTCTTCTTAGGAATTCCCAGTTTTTTACTTCTGTTATATTGAACCTTGTTTTACAAGTTTCTCTGTGTCAGTCGTCTCTGCTAGACTATAAGCTCCTACATGGCAAGGCCCATATTTTATTCATGTTTATATCTTTCACACTGATTTGCCCAGAAAGGCACCCAATAAATATTTGTTGACTTAAATCCTATTTTCAACATATTGGATGAGTGTGGTAAATATTTAGATGGAGTGATCAGTCAAACTCAATTTAGCTTTTTGTAAATCTAAATTTTAGATGATTCTCCAAACTTCCTTCTCTTATAAATGACTTGGGAGCCTGTGACTTCAGGTTGAACCTGTGAAATATCTAACCAACTGGAGAAGACTCTCCTTGTCTTGAAAGAAAGAAAAAGATCAAATCTTAATGTGTAATTTATGCTTATCTATATTAGAATTTCTATCAGTCAGTCATTCATTTATCTTTTCATCATATAGTTAATGAGTATCAGACATTCTGGTTTTACAACTGTGAATCATATAGGGTCCCTCTCCTTTCAACAGGGTTTTCTATTCTATATGAGAAAACGTCAATTACAATAGAATGGGATAACTTGGTGATATTGACATATATACAATACATTGATAGCTCATAATAAGGACACTTGAATGACTGTTGAGATCATTTGATGCTTCTCAGAAGAGATTATATTATACTAGGGGCCCAGTGCATGAATTCGTGCACTTTGAAAGGAACTGTGGGCTGCGAGGCTGCGGTAGGCACAGGGGCGGGTCTCGGCCCATCCTCCGTGCCCCCACCCGGCCCCCTCCCCCGCCGCAGGCCTCAGTCCCCATCTGTTGGCAGCCCCGCTCCTGCCGCTGCCACTCCCATGCACTGACAGCGTTGGCCCCACTCACACCCACTGATGGTGCACAGCAATTGGGGCTGGTGCCAGCAGTGAGTGTGAGTGGGGCTGGCACTGTCAGCGGGTGCTGAGTGGTGGCTGCTGCCGTGATCATCCCTCAGGAGCAGGAGGAGGTGGAGAAGCCCTCAGGGGTGATCAGAGCCAGCAGCCGCCGCTTGCACTTGCTGATGGCACTTAGTGATCGGGACCAGCACTGGGCACCGGCTGCAGGTGTGAGCGGCCAGCAGCAGGTGCAAGTACCAGGTGGGACTGCAGCGTGTGGGAGCAAAGAACTTTCAGTGATGACCAGAATCTCTCCCTGATGACAGCAACTGGTGCCTCGCCTTGGTCTGGCACCCCCGCTCACCTGCTCCATCATCCCACCACATCCAACACCCACTATGTTCCGCACATGCCCCCTGATGGTCAGCACACATCATAGCGATCGGTTGCTCAATTGTTCAACCGTTCGATCTATTTGCATATTAGCCTTTTATTATATAGGATTGAACAATGAAGAGTAATTCCGAGTCAGTCAGGGCAAAGGTCTAAGACTTGTAGAGAAAGACAGTAGCATTTTATATTTCATTAAAAGGCTTTATATAGCACTTACTATATGCTAGGCATTTTCCCAAGCACTTTCAAAGCAGTAACTCCTTTAATACTCACAACAACTGTATGAAGAAACTATTATCATCCCCATTTTTCAGATGAGAAAACCAAGGCACTGAAGGGATAAGTAACTTCATAAGGTCAAATAGCTAAAATGTGGCAAAGCTGAGATTTAACCCAGACATTCTGGGTCAGAGTTTATGCTTTCTTGGCTATATGCTGCTGCTCTAAGGCTGGGAGGCTAGAGAGCTTAGCCATTGCCCATTCATCTCTTCCTCATTTATTCCCTGCCTCAGCATTCAACACATCCAATTTTGTAACAACTTGTTTATTTGTATGCTGTGTGTCTTCCTCATTACATGGGGTTCTCATTGAGGGATGCTAAGCAGGAGAGTCATGCGGTCATTTCTGTACTCTGGAAGGAGCACTCTGAAACAGAGGGAAAGAATCTTGTTTGGGTTATAATATCTATGGTGTATCTGAGATATATATACATATATATATATATATATATATATATATATATATATATATATTATGCAAATTAGGCCAGGAAGCTATAACAGTCATGACCGGCTCAGGAGGAGGGGCCGGGCATGGGCCCGGAGCCGAAGAGAACAATACACAGGGCGGCCTGCCCCCATCCACAGTGGCCACTGGGGCTGGACGCAGGCCTGGAGCCCAAGAGAACAACACACAGGGCAGCCCAACCCCAGCCCCTGTGGCCGCGGGCCAGGCGCAGGCCCAGAGCTGGAGAGAACAACATACAAGGTGGCCTACACCCGGGCCCAGTGGCCCCCAGCGTGCCAGCAGTCCCACCTCTGCTCAGGAGCTGCAGAGTAAACACCTTTTCTGACCACTCATTGGCTAAGCTCCTTGTACACCACTCACAGTGTTCTTGGTAACTTAGTAAGAATCCAAGTAGGTGATGTAGAGTTTTCCACCTCACTCCTGGAGGAAAAAACGAAAGTCTGCTGCTAGAGGGGCTAAGAAATGTCATATCCTGCCCTAGCCAGTTTGGCTCAGTGGACAGAGCCTCGGCCTGCTCACCGCAGGGTCCAGGTTTGATTCTGATCAAGGGAATGTAGCTAGGTTGCAGGCTCCTCCCTGGCCGGGGCCCAGGTCAGGGCTCATGCAGGAGGCAACCAATCGAAGTGTCCCTCTCACATTGATGTTTCTTTCCCTCTCTCTTCCACACTCTCTAAAAATCAATGGAAAAATATTCTCAGGTGAGGATAAAAAAAAAAGAAAGAAAGGTCATATCCTATGAAAGAGACATCTTGAAAATGCCTAAAGAAAGTTGTCATTTTTTCGTGGTGAAGGGACTGGAGTCCGTGTTGATCAAAACACCTCAGTGGCTGCGGCAGAGCGGGCCTAAACTGTCAGTAGAACATCTCCTGAGGGCTCCCGGACTGTGAGAGGGGGCAGAGTGGGCTGAGGGACCCTCTCTCCCATTGCACAAATTTCATGCACCAGGCCTCTAGTATTAATATATAAGTTTCAGCACAGGCACATTCTAAAGTGAGAAGATAGACAAAGAAGCAAAACATGTTCAAAGTAAGTGGCTATGATCTGCTTTAGGTGACTCTTAAAATGCCACAACCACATCAAAGTATAAAAGAGTCTAAAGTTGGAGATTAGAAGAGAATTTTTAGAGAGAAGATGTATTTGAAGAGGCCTTGGCTCTGAGTCACAACTACCCCATCTCCGTTCCAGGGTAGCAAGAGATAGTCCTAACCTCAGACCTAGTCAGAGAACTTTAAAGTAGTTCAAGGAAGAATATTCTGGAGAGAGTAATGGGAGGAGCTGGCCCCTCAACTCACACTGAAGAAGAGCTACTTCACTAGGACTACTCCACTAACTTAATGTTTGTCCTCTGCAGTTTAGATCTTATGTGTCTCCCACCTGAAGACTAGGGGACAGGAGATGGGCTGATTAGTTATTCTACACTCATGTGAAGGAGATGGGCTGTGCTGAGATGGGGCAGCAGGCCTGGAGTCCTAGAACCAAGAATATGTGAGTGTGGGTCAAGGACCTGGGCGAGTCTATGCATGAGAGGCCAGAACAGAGCTGAGCCAGGAAAGGGCTGTCATAGGTCCCTCTAGCAGAAGTATCTAGGGGATTACTCACACCTTGGTGGAAGCTGAAGCTTCAAACGGATGCATTGGGTTTAAGGGAAGAGTATGTGATAAGCCTAAGCAGGACAGCATCTGTGCAGAGGAGACCCTCACTGATTTGGGTTTGGGGGTGGGGAGGAGGTTCTTCTCTGAGCCCATGAAAGTGTCCATGATAGAATGAACCTGCTTCATGAACTTGCCAAGTCCAGAGAGAGGGCGATCCCTGAGCACTGGGAGAGTGTCAGGCGAGTGAGGACTTTCCTGCTGCCTTTTCATATCCATGTCCCCTCATCCCCAATTTGGCAAGGATTCAGAACCCCAAAGTTAGCCAAATGAAGGGAGAGAAGTAGAAATCATGTGAGAAAAGACTGGAGAAGCCAACATTACTCTCCTTCCCTAATAGCAGGGAAGGATTTATATATGGGCATCTTCATGATTCCAATATAACAGTGTCTGGTGACTTAAATGTGTCTCTTTATTACCCAAATATGACCACAAGATTTCCTGGAGGCTGCCAATTACAGCAAAGGGAAGAGCTTCCCAGTTAATCAATTTGACAGGGATGGTGATGGACAAATATAAAGAGATTTGGCAATTACATTACAATCAAATTGGCCTTTAGCAAAAAGGACAGTCCACCTAAGGTAGTATGCTGCCCTAATCCACGCAAGACACAGGGCGTTGGCTTAGAGGAGTGTCAGGAACTCCAGTCACCTCGAAACTGTCTCACAAATCATGTTTAAGTGCGGTTTTCCTGGGGCAAATTACCCATGTACCCTTGCAGCCTTGCTAGATGTTGTCTCCCATTCCCAGCCTCAAGGCCTGAAAAATCAGGTTTCTCAGGATTATTCCTGAAGGATCAGGACACTCACACTGCCCTTTGTCCCAATAGCAAGAAACAGGAGTTAAGCCTTCCACCCCTGGACTCTCAATCTCTCCGCATGCCGACCCTTTCTGCCCTGTCTTCTGCCACATTTCCTATTTGCTTCTGCAATATAACTACTAGTACTCGAAGTTCCTTCAACAGAGGACAGTTTCAGTTCCTCTACACTTCATGTTCCTTCAGCCCTGGGCATTTACATTACAGCCCCCACATCTAGAAACCTCCCTGGTTCATTCCTGCCCTTTATCTGGAAGCCGGATGTGTGATTAACAGCATGACTCTGGAATTCAACATGTTGCTCAGAATCTGACTTTCTCAATCAAGTAACCTTTTGACCTTGGAGGACATATTTAGTCATGTGAACTTCAATTTCCTCATCTGTAAAATCAGGATAATAACACTATTTACCTCATAAAGTTGTAGGGAGGATTAAATGACAGCATGAACCAAAAATATGTAGCCTATGACCTGGCACATATTAAGTACCAGTAAACATTTGTTTTAAAAAATGAATAAGTGGGCACGTGGACTCTGACACATCAGTTTCCTCATATTTAAAAGCTGCTCCCTCTCCCCTCTCCCTGGCAGGCTCCTACTGACCCTGCAAAACCTGGACCAAGAGGCTAGGCTCATTACAGTGGATGAGTAACGTCACTGTACTAATGTCTCACTAATATACTGTTAGGTGAGAAGAGCAAGGTGCTTAAAAGTGCATGTGACACTTTTTGTGAAAGAATGTCATGTCATCTTTTGTGTAGAAAGAAGGGGAAATAACACATAAAAAATGTGTATTTCTGCTAAGTAGAAACACTGAGAGAATAAGCCAAAACTACCAGCAGTGATATTTGAACTCACCCTCCACAAAAATTGAAGCCCTCTTTGACCTTTGGCGGTGCATATAATTGATGTAGATATCTATGCACTGAGATCAATTATTGTTTAAGATTCTAATTCTACATGACCCAAACCACTCTTTGAATCACTTTAATTCATTCTAACAAACCTATGTTCCAGGCAAGAGAAGAGAAGAAAGATAAGGAAAGAAACTCAAATGATCTCCATAGACCTGTGAGGTTACTACGAAGCAAAGCAGGAAACTGGGGATCAAAGGCCAGACAGTTAGAAGTGGAGCTGGAATTCCAATTCACCTCTCAGTCCTAAGCCTTGCACCCTTTCAGCTCGGCAGTGTGGCCTCTGCATATTTGCCCAGTGTGGCAACTGACATGGAATTGCTAAGTGTGACTTACTCCTACTTCAACATTGAACTTGTACAGACTCTCACTGCACACCAGCTGAGACTCTTTCCATTGGGCATGAATTATTTTTACGGTACTTCTTGCATGTAGCTCTTCAGCCAGTTATAAATTTATATAAACGTGCTCTCCTCTGACTTTATTTTCACATATTTCTACATATATAGCCTAATATTCCATTAAATTTTGAGCTTAGGACTGAAGGTTATAAAAATGCAATGAATTTCATTGAATATGGCATGAATTGCTTCAATAAGATAGTGCTGATTTCTAATTATCACTTTTCAATACTTACAAGCCATGAAAACAAGCTGATGGGCTTAGTATAGTTTTATAGAAAGTATTTAGAAAAGTACTTTAATGTATGTAACCAGCTTATTTTTATTTTTTGAAGTCTATCTAAAAAAACTTTAAAACTTGGACAATATTAGTATACATCTATTTTTTTTTTCTGTGAATGAGTCATTTACTTATGCCTAGGTGCCTAGGACAGTAAAAATATACAAGATAGTCAAGATTTATAGGAACAATTTATGTTTGAATAAAATGTTAGCTACATTACTTTCTAGAAGCTCTTGACCTTTTTTTTTTTCTTAGTTTTATTTTTATTGCTTAAAGTATTACAAAGGGTATTACATATGTGTCCATTTTTCCCCCCGCCCTTGACAGTCCCCTAGCTTCCCCTATCCCCCAGTGTCTTATGTCCATTGGTTATGCTTATATGCATGCATACAAGTCCTTTGGTTGATCTCTTACCCCCTTCCCTCCTGCCCCCCAACCCTCCCCGGCCTTCCCGCTGCAGTTTGACAATCGGTTTGAGGCAGCTCTGCCTCTGTATCTATTATTGTTCAGAAGTTTATAATAGTATTTGTTCTCATTTTCCAGTTTTCCCTGTTAGAAATATTTTGTAAGCAAATATACAAAAATTGTATGTTCTAAAAATGGTTTTCTGAGTTTAAGATACTTAATAAGATTTACCAGCACTTTGTCAAATTAAGGCTTCAGTTCCAAAGCAATGGTAATGTTTGTTCATTCCTTTTCAATGTTAAGATCCTACATAGAGAAGATGTAAATAGAACCAATCAGTAGTTCTGCCTTCTCTGTGACATTTGTTAAGGCTACACTGTCTGTGCCATGATTGGGTCTCCATTCATCTCCTTCCTCTGAATACTACTTTCAAAGTCATTTTTGTATTAATTAGTATTTTTCACAAGCTCATTCTCAACTTAGCCTTGTTCACAGTTTTGAGCTATTTGTATTGTTGTTGGTGGTGGTCAGTGATACTGTGTCCCTCCTCCCATATTATTTACACACCCTTTTGAACTCTGGCATCAAGGATGGGTGAAGTCACACAAGTGAAAATATTTCTGTAAGCCAGTGTTAGTACAGTCTTAAATTTAAATGACACGGTCTGATTGGTAGAAGAATTTAGGGTTTGAAAATATTACCAACACATCATAATATTAGCACATCTTTCACTGTTTTCCTTCCTCCTGTTTTTCATTCCCTGTAATTCATGAATGATGACATTGAAAATTAATCTTCCAAACACAGCCTATCAACACAAACATTACAGTGGGAAGAGGGTATCTCTGTTTCTTTAACCTAGACACTCACTCATCAAATGCACTCAGACTGGGCATTTTTGTAATTGCCAATTGGAAAGTTGGTATTATTTTTTTCAGGGATGGACTAATTTGTTTTGGAAATCAGACTGGGGGAGAGTCAAACTATAGAGCAGAAGCAAATCATTTGCAGGGCTGGAGAGATCATTTGCTCCCCTGAGATAATTTTCATTCATCTGTCCTGCATTGTCCTGTGTTATATGGGACTCATTAATCTTTCCTCTCTTGTGCAGGATCTATGTGGAAATTTCAAAATAAAAGAAGATCAGTAGAAATTCAGTAGTTTTACACCCAAAAAGCCATTGCTTTTGCTCATTTAATCTTTCTTAGGTCACTTGCTTTTTGAAAAGTAAAAAAAAAAAAAAAAAAAAAAAAATCAAGAGGGTACATTTCCTAGATCAGATCTAAATGAAAAATTCTTTTTTATTGTTATTAAGAGAGGGTTCTCTTTGCTCTACTTTATCCAGGCAACTACAAGTTCTTTCTCAGCTGAAACACCATCAGCTCTGCTTTGACTTGTCTTACAACCAAGCAAGTATTTGCAAAAGGATTAAGAGCATTCAAGACATTACCGCAGCCCTCCTGACATGGGCATTGACTTTGACACCCAGTTTCCTGGACTGTGCTATTACAAGTTATACCTTTTTCCTAAACTCTTTCCCACATCTATGCACAGATGGAGAGTGAAATAAGGTCTTATGTCATTTGCATTCCCTCCTCTCTCTGAAGCCTCTCCTTCTATTCTTTAACCTCAGATTTAAACAGAAGACTCCCAAGGAGTAAAAAGCTCATTAGCAAAGGAAATATCTATTTCTACCACAAAATCTATTTATTTCACGAGAGAAGAAATTGATAGCAGTTAATGTCTAATAGAGTAAACTGTTTGGGGACTGTGCTACATCAAGACCACTGTAGGAATGAATCATAAAATGAACTCTTCCTTTTTATATGTGTGTATATCTTTACAATATGTTATCTTTTCCTGACTAAGAAGCTTGCTAAACATCAACAATGTGAAGGAATGAAAAGGAAATCTAATCAAGAGCAGCAAGTACCTTGTAGCAAGTTTGTATTACCAATGCCCAACAGTGGGCAGTGCCTGGCTAACAATATGTTTATGAAATTAAAATCTTTTTAGATTGATTTTGTTTCTACAAACAATAAGTGAGGGGGCATTGATAAGGCCTTCTAAAACTAAGATATCAAGAAAATGAGATTACCTCTGTCACTTAAACTCAAAAATAAGCAAAAGAGGTTAAAAGAGAGAAATGTGAATTCCCCAATAACTCACCGCCTTGCAAATATGGTTCTAGCTCTCTCATAAATTACATAATTTTGAAGAATTCACATAACTTATTTGAGACTTATTTTTCCCATCTAGAAAATTAATAGGTTCACCTAAAATATAAGTTATTTCCCAATTCAAACACAGTATGCATCCTAAACAACTCCCATAAATGCCTCAACAAACACTAACTTTTATGGGAAATCTATCCCTTTGGGGGGAATAGATTTAGGAAGCTAGGGATGTCAGGATGTCATGCATTTCAGATTACTGTACTTCCCACCTCATGGGCTCAATAATCTTTTCTATTGTTCCAATTACATGCCTTCCCTGCCCTTGTTTGCATTTGGTTATTTTTGTAAGTCAACTAAAAAGCTGAAAATGGTAAAGGGACACATCCAAAGTCACACAAAGTACCCAGAGGTGAAGTCTAGGTTTTTGTTTTCTTTCCCAGCTTTCTCATTGTGTTAAATCTGGTCTTATTTCATGGTGTCATATTTATCACCATCACAAGACTTTTCAGTTCCTGCTGGGTACACAGCAAGTTACCAGACCCCATGGGAATTTATGTGGCTCACAAAAGGCATGACTCCTACACATGCACTTTCACTCTAAAATAGTCCCATCTGCTTGACCTTTTGAGTGCAGTATATAAACATCTCTGTCCTTCAGTAAGCAAATATTACTATCATAGTCAATTTGAATGGTATTTACAGTTGAAGAAACAGAGATTCAAAAGAAGTTAATTAATTAGTCCAAGACCATATGGCTAGATTTTAGTAGAACAGGAACTAGAATGCAGGGTCTTTTTTATTCTCGTTCAGTTTATTTTAATCTAAAGCATTTTGCTTGTAAGCTGCAAAATGGTACAGATAAAAAAAATCAAAATCCTGAATAACTCACAGTCCTTTCTCATATACATTCAAACTTTCCAAGTCTCTGAGATCATAGCAGAGCCATTTTAGATCTGGCGCAGTGAGTATCACATGAAATGATGGACTTCAGTCAATAACTGAGCATCTTCTGTGGTTGGGCAAAGAGCTGGAATCCCGAGAACCACAAGAAAGGTAAGCCAGGAGCCCTGTCCTCCATTTGGAAAGGCAAGGCAAAGGAAGTCTTTAAAAAGATGCCTTGTAGTGTAAGGCAGTAAATGAATAGAAAGTGGCAATCTTCCAAGTTCACTTATTCACATGTTTTGTATCTCCTAATACTTCAGTTCTGGGTGTACTAAAGTGTGCTGAATATCTATTAACAGTGTTAAAGAATCCCTAGAAACCTGAAGACATAACCAGATACATTCCTGACGAAGGAGCATTATATAAGGGTTCCACGGGCCTGTGTATGCACCTGTGTGTATTTGTTCCCTTTCCACTCACGCTGCCGGTACATACATATCTTATTTATCCTGTCATGGGCACTAACATAAATGCAGAATAGCCAGAGATCATAAAACATAATAGATGAGAAGGACCTGACTGGTTACTTAGCCCACACTCTGCCCTTCCTTCTTACAGATATATTTCCCTCACATCACTCACAGGGTGTTAAGCAGCTGTTTGCAAATTTCCATCGGAAGGATGTTATTCTTACTTGAGCTACCTCATTCCACTTGAGAGACTAACTCTAATTATTAAACCATTTTCATTATGTAGCAGTATTCTAAACTTGAGAACTTAAGCTATGGTAACACTAGGATTCAGATGTCTAACCAAATGAAAGAGTGATTCAAGAAACATAAATTTGACCCAAAGGGGAAAACTGGTGTGAGATGATGAGGCCATTTTGAATAGACCACATTATTGGTCTTCCATATTTCTGCCCTCCATGTGGGTTCAGAAGACTCAATAGATTGAGTCTTTTGAAGCAGCAAGTGCACTAAAGAAAAGAAAAAGTAAAACAAATCTCTGTATAAGACATTAGGATCATAGGGTAACATTGTTCTCCTGCGATCCATTAACAGCTTGCATTGAGGGTAAGACAGCTCATCAGGGTTGGGAATTTTTTCTTGAGAAAGAACAGGACCAAACTATTGCTGGAATGGAAAAGAAGGATATATGATCATCGGGCTGTTCCAGGTTTATGCCCAACCAGTGGCCTCAACAGTAGATCAATTGCCTTAGTGAATCAGACCTAGAGAGGAGTTAATATGGTGGATAATAAATGATTATTCCCACCTCTTCCACCCATGAAAGTTTGTCCAGGAGATTCTCAGCTATTTGAGAATTTGATATCGGAAGTTCTGAAGAACAGGAGGGAACTGAATTAGGAAAATATTTGACAATGCCACTGTGGTCCTATTTTTCAATGATGTTGAATGATAACAACAACAATAACCACACAAATATGAGCATTTATAATAACTGCACTAGGTCTTTTTATGTGTTCTCACCATTAATGCTGATCACACAAAATGTGAAGTGAATAATAGTATTGTTAGTTTACAGTTGAAATAAATAAGTCTCAGGGTGCCTAAGCAGCATGGTCCAAATCTATGGCTAGTAAGATACGAAACCAGGATTTAAAATATATTTTTGATTCTTCACTACATCATGCTGTGTCCTGAAATAACATGGTAAAACATAGGTTATATAAATACTATTCAAAAAATGTTCCACCTTAACTTTCCATCCAATGATCTGATTTCTGTCTTTTGAAAAAAAAAAAAATACTGTCATTGTGGGCTACTTCTCCTGCCATATGGCAGCTCCTCAGAGACTGGAGAAAATACCTATCAAAGACTCCACTGAATCTTCTTCATCTTGACCTCAGGTAGCCCACTGTCCAATCTCCTCATCAACCTGGTATTCCTCCACTGGGAAGTCTAGTTTCCCAATGTCCCAGCACTCCAGATGTTCTGATTGCCAATAAAAATGACTCCCACTATACTATGGTGCTCTTCTGAGTTCTCAGGACTCCTACCTGCTCAACAGCTCCCCATTTTCCAAAAGGCTGGCAAAAGACACAATTTCATCATCAGCCTCAAGAGCAACTGAAGTGGTGGACAAGGCACCCCATAGTTTAGCAGGCCATGTGAATTAATTCCCTGGAGCCCAGCTTACTGCCTTCCTAATGTAACTGCTATGATAAAATATTAAACTCCATGAATAATTGATGATTACTTTATAGTAATTCGGGGTCTTCCTTCTTTGAATAAAATTCATTATTTACAATTTTCCACTAGAAATAATTTCTCTTTATTGATCTCTCTCCCTAATTGCTCGAACCATATGACACATTTTCCTAGGCAGCACTAAAATTATTTTTATGTTCCTCTTAGTTTAGAGTTAGTATCTAAATTTCTGATAGATCATGTTATATTATTTTTGCATAATTAAGAATATCAACATCTATATTACTTGAGGATATTTATAGTAAATATAGTCAACTGAAGCTATGTCCTATCCATCCTAATAACAAGCCCATGTTATAGATTCCACATAGCTCAACTCCACTACCATTGACTAGGGCTCCAAGAAGTGGTGGTCTGTTTGTAGATTAAAGGGCATGTGTAAGTGATACTTATTTTCCTATATATAAGAAATATATAATTTTAAAAATTGACACCATTTATATTGAGGAGCAATATAAAGATTAGAAAGTATATTATTTTTTAATTTAAATTATTTATTGTTTAAAGTATTACATAAGTCCCTTTTTCCCCCCATTGACCTCTCCCCCACCGCCCCCACCTCCCAGCACATGGTCTCACCCCATCCCCTCTGTGTCCATTGGTTGTGTTCATATGCATACATACAAGTCTTTGGTTGATCTCTCCCCCTTACCCCCACCCTCCCCTACTTCCCTCTGAGTTTTGATGGTCTGATCGATGCTACTCTGTCTCTGGAGCTGTTTTTGTTCATCAGTTTATGTTGTTCATTATATTCCACAAATGAGTGAGATCATGTGATATTTATCTTTCTCTTATTAAACCACAGTTTTCTAATCCACTCATCTGCTGATGGGCACTTAGGCTGTTACCAAATCTTAGCTATGGTAAATTGTGCTGCTATGAACACAGGGGTGTATATATCCTTTCTGATTGGTTTCTTTTTTCTTGGGACATATTCCTAGAAGTGGCATGACTGGGTCAAATGGAAGTTCCATTTTTAATTTTTTGAGGAAATGCCATACTGTCTTCCACAGTGGCTGCACCAGTCTGCATTCCCACCAGCAGTGCAAGAGGGTTTCCTTTTCTCCGCATCTCTCCAGAACTTGTCATTTGTTGATTTGTTGATGATAGCCATTCTGACAGGTGTGAGATGCTACCTCATTGTTTTGATTTGCATCTCTCGGATGATTATTGACTTTGAGGATTCTTGCATATGTCTCTCAGCTTTTTGTATGTCCTCTTTCAAAAAGTGTCTATTTAAGTCCTTTGCCCATTTTTTTATTGGATTGTTTATCTTCCTTTTGTTAAGTTGTATGAGTTCCCTATAAATTTTGGAGATTAAATCCTTATTAGAGATAACATTGGCAAATATGTTCTCCCATGCAGTGGGCTTTCTTGTTGTTTTGTTGATGGTTTCTTTTGCTGTCAGAAGCTTTTTATTTTGATGAAGTCCCATTTGTTTATTTTCTTCTTAGTTTCCATTGCCCTAGGAGCTGTATTGGTAAAGATGTTGCTACGACAAATATCTGCTATTTTGCTGCCTATGGCTTCTTCTAAGATTTTTATGGTTTTCCATCTTACGTTTAAGTCCTTTATCCATTTTGAGTTTATTTTTGTGTATGGTGTAAGTTGGTGATCTAGTTTCATTTTTTTGTATGTATCTGTCCAATTTTTCCAACACCATTTATTGAAGAGACTGTCTTGACTCCATTGTATGCTCTTGCCTCCTTTGACAAATATTAATTGAGCTAGTGGTTTGGGCCAATTTCTGGGTCCTCTGTTCTGTTCCATTGGTCTATGTGTCTGTTCTTGTGCCAGTATCAGGCAGATTTGAGGACAGTGCCTTGTAGTATAGCTTGATATCTGGTATTGTGATCTCTCCAACTTTATCCTTCTTTCTCAAGATTGCTGCAGCTATTCGGGATCTTTTTTTATTCCAGATGAATTTTTGGAGAGTTTTTTCTAGATCTTTGAAGTATGCCATTGGTATTTAATGGGAATTGCACTGAATCTATAGATTGCTTTGGGTAGTATGGACATTTTAATGATGTTTCTTTTACCAATCCATGAACACGGTATATTCGTCCATTTGTTTATGTCTTCCTCTATCTCTTTTTCAGCGACCTGTAATTTTCTGAATACAGGTCTTTTACCTTCTTGGTTAAATTTATCCCTATGTATCTTAATTTTTTCATTGCAATGATAAATGGGATTTTTTTTTTTAGTTTCTCTTTCTGTGAGTTCATTATTGGTGTATAAAAAAGCCATAGATTTCTGGGTGCAAATTTTGTATCTTGCTACATTGTCGAATTCATTTATTAATTCTACTAGTTTTTAGATGGAGTCTTTCTATGTACAATATCATGTCATCTGAAAATAATGACAGTTTTACTTCTTCTTTTCCAATTTGGATGCCTTTTATTTCTTATTCTTGTCTGATCTCTATGGCTAGCACTTCAGTACTGTGTCGAACATGAGTGGTAAAAAGTGGGTATCCCTGTCTTGTTCCTGTTCTGAGGGGAAATGGTTTTAGTTTTTGCCCATTGAATATGATTTGGCTGTAGGTTTGTCATATAAGACTTTTATTATGTTGAGGTATGATCCTTCAATTTTCACTTTGCTGAGAGTTTTTATCAGGAAAGGGTGTTGGATTTTGTCAAATGCCTTTTCTGTATCTATTGATATGATTATGTGATTTTTGTCTCTCAATTTGTTTATGTGAAGTATCACGTTTATTGATTTGTGGATATTGTACCAGCCTTGCATCCCTGGAATAAATCCTACTCAGTCATGGTGTATGATCTTTCTAATATAATGCTGGATCCGATTGGAAAGTATAATCTTAATATCCCTGCCTGTGTGGTGAAGGAGAAAGGAAGTCAAATTGACATAATCTAGAAAATTTGCAAAGTCATCCACTCAATGAAAAGTGCAGAAATATATAAACCTCCTCATAGAGAAGACAGAAAGCCTATTTGTACCCATCCAGGAGTGCATACAAGTCCCAGATTTGGGGGGGAAAAAAGACCCTTACACTTACTAATCTGAGGAGAGTTCTTTTCTACCAGTCATAAGTCATCTGAGCTGGCCTTGTTAACTCATGTGGTAGATAGCTCAATGACTAATAAAGACTAACAGCCAATCAATCCCACCAAAAAGAAATGTGTATTGCCCTAACCGGTTTGGCTCAGTGGATAGAGCGTCGGCCTGTGAATTGAAGGGTCCCTGGTTCGATTCCGGTCAAGGGCATGTACCTAGGTACAGGCACATCCCCAGGAGGGGGTGTGCAGGAGGCAACTAATCGATGTTTCTCTCTCATCGATATTTCTAACTCTCTATCCCTCTCCCTTCCTCTCTGTAACAAATCAATAAAATATATTTTTTTTTAAAAAAAGAAATGTGTATTCTTAAGGAAGACATTGCAATTTTGACCCTTGTTCAGCTATAAGACAACTGGGAGATTAGTCATGAAAAAAAAAAATTTAATGTGATATCTTATTTTTCTAGTCTCTTTTGATTTCCATTGAAAGAAGCAACCCCTAAGTCATTAGTCACATGCTACCCTTTATTTAACAAGCACACTGAATCATCTGACTTCCATTGCTGGCTTTTTCCTTTTTAAGTATGCATTGTTAATTAGATTTTTAAACTATAATTACTCATAAAACCTTTAAGGGCAAATACTTGTCCCCATGTACCTTTGTATGTTAATACCTCTCCACTGTTTTTCATAGCATGGTGTGTATGCTATGGAATATTAATCATAGCATTCATCACAGTGAAATAATTGAACTGCTTGCCTGCCTCCCCTCTGCAGGCTATACATCTACTGAGGGCAGTTATCTATGATAATATCTATTCGATATTATATCCCCAGAGCATACTGCTTCTCTGTCTTTCCAGAGAACCTAAAATAGTGCCTTCAATAATTACTTATTCACTTATTAATTCAACAATCTATGTGTTCACCACATGCCAGCAGCTGGGAATATAGCCCCTGCCCTCAGAAAGCTCACTATAAGTAATCTCCTCTCAAACAGACAGAAGGGGTCCTACCCCAGGTCATCTGGAGAAGGGGAGGGGGAAACTGATGAAAGGTGAGAAAATCTATGTAAAGGTGGTGATACCAGACTCTTCTCTAGGACAAATAAGTAGGAATTTCCCAGTGGGAAACAGGTAAGCAATTGATATCTAGGGGGTTTAATGTGTACTAGGCACTCAATAAGTAATTGTCTTCTTGTTCTGGAAAAACTAGTACTGACTTGAAATTAGTGACCTCTCAACCCTAAGATTCTATGGGTCTCTGACTTTTTTAAGCCATGAGAGGCCTATTTATTAGGTTAATGCTTCAGGCTTTCTTTTCATCCAGGACAACAGAACGGGAAATAGGACTGCTTTTTAAGAAAAGGGAGAAAAAAGAAATCTGAGGCTTGATGTTCACATGTCTATTCTAAAAGTAATTTACACTTATTTTGGCATATTTGGAAAATGAAGAAAAATGAAAGGAAGAAAATAATCACTCATCCCACCACTGAGTGTCAACCATTATTAATGAAATGATGCAGTTCTTTCCAGTCATTTTTATTTTGCAAAACTTTTGGTTTATTGTTTTGTTTGACATAGTTGTAATCATATGAATAGTTCATATTTGAAAACTAAAACCCATAGTTCTACATGGCACATGGCACCATGTGCTGAATTAAATAAATGGTAGCATGTTATTAATGCTTTAGGGGTTGTTTCTTTCATTGAAAACCAAAAATAAGCTTTTATATGAATACTAGAGGCCTGGTACATGAAAATTCATGCACTGGAGGGCGAGTCCCTCAGCCCAGCCTGCCCCCTCTCACAGTCTGGGAGCCCTCATGGGCGGGAGGCGACCTGGCAATCAGAGGAAAGCAATGCCCCCATCACACTTCTGCTGCTGCCACTGCCAGCAGCGAAGCCTCAGCCAGCCCTGGTTACCTAAGCCTTGGGCGGCCCTGGGCGGCTGGGCAACTGCCATCCGAGGCTTGCCTGTACCTTGGGCCAGCCTGGGCAGCTGGAGGACTGAGGGGACTGGGGGTCTCCCCGGCCTTGCTGCGCACCTGCTGCTCCAGCAGGGCTGAAGGGACTAGGCGCCGCTATCTTGTGGCTATGGGCACCGCCATCTTTGAGGGCATGACGGTCAATTAGCATATTCCCTCCTTATTGGCTGTGGGTACCGCCATCTTTGCAGCCTCCTGCTCAGTTGTTTGGTCGTCCCTCACTAACCCCCCCTGCCGGCCTTGTCACCCCACGCAGCCTGCTGTTCGGTCGTTACTGTGAGGGTATCCTGACCAATTTGCATATTACCCTTTTATTAGTATAGATATCATTGGCAAACATGTTCTCCCATTCAGTGGGCTGTCTTTTCATTTTGTTGATGGTTTCCTTTGCTGCGCAAAAACTTTAGTTTGATGTAGTCCCATTTGTTTATGTTATTTTGTTTTCTTCGCCCAAGGCAATATATCAAAAAAAATATTGCTACAAGAAATGTCCAACCACACATTTACAGTAAGAATATTTCTCAGAGCTCACACCATGTTTTGAAAGCACTCACAGCCAGGGATCCCAGGCTTGGGCTCATGTGTACTCAAACCTGTTTCTTAGACTTCCACTTCCATGAGAGTCATCTCTGTATATTTTTTAATAGGTGTTTTTCCTGCTAGACTCCATGTTCCATGAAACCCAGAACTTGGCAATCTTGTTCCCTGTTGTGTCCCTACTGCACATTGCACAACCTGGGATACAGCAGACTTCCTCTATTCATCAAACTTGGTGTTAATGTGAAAAAATTCAGCAATAGGAGGAGCATCTCCAGAGAGGCTAATCCCCTGAGTTCCTCCTCCCAGACAGACATATCCTACAATCAAGTGTTCTCTGCTCAGAGTACTTTTGTCCTTCCTAGAAGAGGTGTTAGGGCACATTGAATGCCCACCTCTCTTTATTTGTAAGCTTAGCTTGACCTTCCTAATCATTAGGCAAAAAGCAATCATCTCCATGCTGCTGCTCAGGACATGAGATAATCAGCAAACAGAAATTCCTCCTGCCAATGTGTGCTATGAGTAGTGCTATAGACTTTCATTTGACTTCCTGAGTTTTGTCTAGTTGTTATACATCTTAGTTTATATCCTAACTTCTTAAAAATTAATATACAATATAAGATTTTTATCTCAAAGTTATATAAGATATACTACTTGGAGAAAATTAGTCGTGGCAAAAGAATCTATTTGCAGTTTCAATAAAAATGTCTCACTCTGTGTTTTTCTGGTGGGCTGCTCACAAAATGACTTCTTGGGAAAATTTATTCTATCAAACTGTTCATATGTCTTAATAATTCAACTAACATTTATTCAGCTTTTGTGCATGACTTTCACTGTGCTAGTTCCTCTCACATGCTCTTCAATTACTACAAAACCGTATTAGATAAATGTTATTTTTCCCATTTATTTTAGATGTGGTTAAGTGACTTACCCAACCTCATCCAGTCAGATAGCACCCAAGACAGAGAACACAATCCCAGCTCTCCCAGTCCTTAGTCCATTTAGGAGTTCAATACATTTGTTTACATTAATAAAGGCAATGGTTTCAGGTTTCCTCATCCAGCTGCTGAAATTCCAAGCTCCCCACTCTGAAATGAAAGTGATGCCCCAGAAAGACCACCATGCCCCAAGTACGATCTGGCCAGATATAGCAGCATGCCCTTCCCCCTCTTCTTTCCCCTTGCAGCTCTTTAATGTGCCATCTAAATTCAAATGACGTGTCTAGCAGCCACATTGCACTTCTCACTCACACCGAGCATCTAATGAGCACACTGCTGTGAAGCAGGTATGAACCACAGTTCCCAATTAATATTTATTCACTCTGACCACAAATGGAGAGACCTGAAAACACATATATTATTTTAAGGGGAAATTTAGACACAGAGCTATCTTTTCCTTTTAGAAAATTATATGAAAGGCATTCTCTCTAAGGTCGAAAACACTTAAAAAGAAAGGGTGAGAAACACAGAGTAGAATTGAATAACACCTGAAGCTTGTAGAAGCTTCAAGTCCTGGCTCCACTGACAGATTAAACAATGAACAACTTGTTTGTGCACCGTCTTGGCAAAAACACACAGTTGGGGAAGGCATGACTCAGAGAACAAGGAACAGGACATGCAACAGTTATTTAGACAGATTCACCTCAGGCAAGAAGATGAGCATCCAAGTCGCTAGGATTTCGTCAATAATGTGGAATGAAGAGGTATATTAGGATGAGGCCACTATATAAAAGAAAATACGCACAAATTCAGTGACAAAATCAGTCACCTCCTCCATTACCAGAGTCTCTGCGTCCCTGAGTAAGCTGTCGTAGAAGGGGAAACCCCAGTGGTGTGCCTGTGGCTCTTTCACATGATCTTAAAATATCTCCATTGAAAAAAAATGAATGAGACACTAAAGTAATGTGAACATGAAAATATTTGTGAGATTACGTCATAAGAAATGAAACTGCTAACAGGATTCTTTGAGAAGAATTTTTGTTTTGATCAAAATTATACTGCCTTTTTCCCTAAAATCTATAGCTGCATTCAAGGTTACAGTGCTGCCTTAGTTCTGCTAAAAACTATGTAAAAAAAACAACTATGTGAAAAAAAAATAGTCTTGGGGAGACAAAACAGTGGCCGAATAGGCAAAAGTGCCCCAAGCCTTAACCTGGAGCAGATAGAAGGAGCAACTAAATCGAATAACATCTGCCCCAAATTGGTGAAGTAGACAGAGCTGGTGAGACAATTCGCAGCTGGGAAGGGCAGAGGACACCTGGAGAATGGTAAAATCAGGGATCTGCGATGGAAAGAGTTGTGAGATGTCCAAGCCCAGAGGGTCAGAAGGAAGCCGCATGGCACCAAGGCTGCTTCCCTTGGGGACAGGAATAACAGGGAAAAGAAGTCCACAGGGTTGCTGGTGGCAGGGGATTCTAGACCTAAGCCCACAGCCACGAGAGGCTGAGTCTGTAAGGGGGCAGCCTGAACAATGGCCCAAGTTGTGCGGTGCTGGGCGTGGGGGGGTGGGGGGGGGAGGGGTCCGGGGAGAGAGAGAAACTTGCAGTGGTGCAGCTCTTTCTCCAATTTTTGATCTTTGCTTTTATCCGCTAAACCCAGTTCATAGGACCTTTCAAAACAAACACTCAACCATGGCTGAGGTGCAGGTGGAGGTGAGGACTTGTGGAGTCTGGGGAGAGGCTGGAGAGAGAGCAGGTCTGGGAGAGGTGGCCAGGAGTCTGGCACTGGGACATGCCTGACACGCCAGACCTAAGCAGCCATTTTCTCCTGAACAGATATAGCCTATCCCTGCAGTCTCCAGGCAACCAATACAGCCACACCCAGACTATACCCTGAGTGGTTCAAAGGATACAAAAAAAAATTCTGAATAGTCCCTGAGAGCTCTCAGGGACGGGGCTGAAGAGGGGCCGTTCAGTCTCGGAAAGCGATATGGTAACCTCCCCAACTACAGCCCTGTTACAAACAGCTGCTTGAGAGATTAAGATTGAAAGCAGGTGGACAGGCTAAGTGGGCAGATTGGTCCTGCCTGCTGGCAGTCAAGGTGGTGGCGATAGACACAAACAGAGGACCAGTGGACTGCTTGGAACTTCAACACAGTGCTGACTACCTAATAGGAAACAGAAATGGCAGACAGTACAGAAGAGTGGGATCTTAAACCAGCCCCATGGGGCATTAAAATTCAGCAGAAATGAACCACATTTTACTTTTTTATTTTATTTTATTTTATCTCTTTTCTCTATATTTTCTTTGTGTTTTTTTCCTTTTCATTTGTTTCTTTATTTTTTATTTCTTTTCACATTATTTTTTCATCATTCTATTTTTATTTTTTATTTTATCCTTTTTAAATTTTTTTAATGTTTTTCTTTCTCTTTCTTTTTCTTCTTGTCCATTCATCCGCTTTCTACCTCCTCTATACTGAACCAAGGTCCTCCCCATGTTCATACAATTCCTTAACCTTACTTTCCGTATATAAGCCCGGCCTCTACAGATTCTGCCCCCACCCACTTTTCTGGGTGTTTGTTGTTTGTGTTTTTTGGTCTACCTGTTTGTTTTGTGATGTTTCTTACCTATTTCTTAACTTTTTCTTCCTTTTTCTTCTTTTTCTTTTCTCTTACCATTTTTCCTCTCCTCAATATCATTTGTACTCTCTTTTATCTTCCCTAATTCTCTTTTCTCTAATGGTCACTTATATTGGGGCTATTGGTGTCGTGAGTACATTCGTGTTTTGTTCCCCTTGTGTTGTGTCTTGTCAAGTTGCATTTTGTCCTGTTTGGTCAATGTGGTAGAGAGAGAGCCAAATAACCAGACACCCGGATAGGAGACTCCATCCACAAACGGGTCAATAACACTCCAGACCCAACTACAGAGGCAGGAAGATGGCAGCCGGGAGGATGGCAGTGAGGGAGAGAGTGTGAGTGAGGGAGGGAGCAAAAGGGGAGTATGTGGACGTGTGGTCTGTGTGTGTGTACATGAGTGAGGAACAGTTAGATCCCGCAGGACCATTGAGGGCTGGCGGACTGGGCTTGCCTAGCTGGGCAGCCTCTGTTACCATTGCAAACAGTCCCAAAGCGACTGGCTCTACTGCAGAGGCTGTGCCATTTTGAAGGGGAGAGCTGCTGTGACTGGGAGCCCGGACTTACTTCCACCCAGGGTGCCCTCAGACACCAACTGGGACTCTACAGCCACCTACACCAGGGACATGCTGCCTCAGCTGAGGTTCCGTGGACACCGAGACTCCAGCACCATGACCACAGGCATCTATGAGTTCCTAAGGCTGGCCCAACGCTTTAGCCCAGGGTGCCACGAACATGTGAGCAGCAGCCACGTGAGCAGCCCACCCCCAACTGAGGACCAGCAGCCCCGCTAGCAGCCTACCCCTGTTTAAGGAGCAGCAGTTGCACAAGCAGCCCACCCCTGCCCAAGGACCAGCAGCCTCATGAGCTGGCCGATCGTATCTGAGGAGCAGCAGCCCACGAGCAGCCAACCCCCTTCCGAGGAGCAGCAGCCACGTGTAGCCCACACTCGTATGAGGAGCAGTAGCCACATGAGCAGCCCGTCCACTTCGAGGTGCAGCAGCCACGTGAACTGCTCAGCGCCCTCCTACCTGAGGAGGAGCAGCCACATGCAGACCTCTCCAGTCCGAGGAGCAGCCATGCAAGCTGCCCACCCCCATCTGAGGAGCAGCACCTGTGTGCAGCCTGCCCCCAACAATGAGAAACCATCTCACACCTGTCTGAATGGCCATCATCAGCAAATCAACAAATGACAAGTGCTGCTAGGGATGCAGAGAAAGCGGAACCCTCCTGCACTGCTGGTGGGAATGCAGACTGGTGCAGCCACTGTGGAGGACAGTATGGCATTTCCTCAAAAACTAAAAATGGAACTCCCATTTGACCCAGTAATCCCACTTCTAGGAATATATCCCAAGAAACTACAAATACCAATCACAAAGGATATATGCACCCCTATGTTCATAGCAGCACAATTTACCATAGCTAAGATTTGGAAACAGCCTAAGTGCCCATCAGCAGATGAGTGGATTAGAAAACTGGTACATCTACACAATGGAATACTATGCTGCTGTAAAACAGAAGGAATTCTAACCATTTGCAACAGCTTGGATGGAACTGGAGAGCATTATGCTAAATGAAATAAGCCAGTCAGAGAAAGATAAATATCACATAATCACACTCATTTGTGTAATATAATGAACAACATAAACAGATGAACAAAAGCAGATCCAGAGACAGAGAAGCATCGATCAGACTGTCAAAGTTCAGAGGGAATGTAGGGGAGGGTTGGGGTAAGGGGGAGAGATCAACCAAAGGACTTATATGCAAGTATATAGGCCTAACCAATGGACACAGACAACAGGGGAGTGAGGGCATGAGTGGGGGATGGGGGGTACAATGGGGTGATAAGGACACATATGTAATACCTTAGTCAATAAAGAAAAAACAACAACAACAAAAACACTAAAAATGGAACTCCCATTTGGCCCAGTGATCCCACTTTTATGAATATATCCCAAGAAACTAGAAATATCAATCAGAAAGGATACATGCACCCCTATGTTCATAGCAGCACAATTTACCATGGCGAAGATTAGGAAACAGCCTAAGTGCCCATCAGCAGATGAGTGGATTAAAAAACGGTGGTACTTCTACGTAATAGAATACAATGCTGCTGTAAAAAGGAAGGAACTCCTACCATTTGCAACAGCATGGATGGAGCTGGAGAGCATTATGCTAAATGAAATAGTCAGAGAAAAATAATTATCACATGATCTCACTCATTTGTGGAATATAATGAACAACATAAACTAATGAACAAATACAGATCCAGAGACAGAGAAGCATTGATCAGACCATCAAAACTCAGAAGGAAGGCAGGGGAGGGTGGAGGGAAGGGAGAGAGATCAACCAAAGGACTTGTATGCATGTATTTAAGCATAACCAATGGACACAGACACTAGGGGGATGAAGGCACGAGAGAGGCCATGGGGGGGGGGGGGCAATGAGGGGATAAGGACATATATATATAATTCCTTAATCAATAAAAAAAATAATAATAATTTTAAAAATTAAAAAAAAACAGACTTGGGAAAGAAAGTAAGATTGAGACTTTTGGTTTTACTCCATTAACTTAAATTTTTTCTTTTACTTTTTTAATTTTGTTAAAATACACAAAACAAAAATTTTACATCTTAATCATTTTTAAGTATACAGGTGAGTAGTGTTAATTAAGCACATTCACATTGTTGTTCAACCAATCACCAGAAAACTGAAACTCTATACACTTTAAATAATAACTATTCCATCAACTCTTGTATGGCTAGAATATTTAACAATTAGAATATATTTTTATCATAAAAAATACTAAAGGGAAATTTGTATTCACAGGGTGAAAGAAGATGGCATTTAATTCATATTTGCATGGAAAATTTAATACTGAAATAAAGACCTTAAAAAGATTGGTTAAAAATCTTGGAAGACAAGAAAATAAATTAAAAAACAAGTTGGTTTCATAAATATATTTACTAAGGTGAAGTTATCTGGATGACTAAAAATATTTGAACTACAGATTTATGGGCAGAATAAATACTAAGCAGTTGTTCCATTCTTCAAAATGCAATGCCAAATTCATCTCCCTGTTACTCACTAGCAATTTCCATTGACTATAATTACTCACAGACAGATACTTGAATAAAAGCCTACTAGTAGTAGTAACTTGAGCTCAAGAGCCAAATGCAGCACAACCTTGGTCAAAATCTCCTGGAGGCCATGTACACATTGCCTCTAAAAAGACATCTGCATATCAGAGGACACAGTTGACTTATCCTTCCAAGAAACTTGGCTTAGGAGCCAAAGGACCAGCAATGGGACTGGATTCAAATACCTTTCAATGGGTTTTCCCTGAACATCCAATTTGCCTGGAATTTCCCCAAACACTAAGCATTCCTTTTTTTTTTGCATCATGTCTGTCAAACTCTCTATTCACAGTGACATCACTTTGTTAGTGTGGGGGAGGCAGTAGAATGTCTAAATATATCCCTAGAATTCAGCCATTTTCTTACCTATTGACATGTCATTTTGGTACTTAAATCCATGGATAGGTCCATGTTATTAATGAAAATTCATTTTTCACTGCCCCTTAACTGTCACTTGAAAATAGCAGTTGGATCATAAAACTATATTTCCTCTGTGAGTGAGAGAAGGGGGAATGAGTAGGGCGGACAATTACAATTCATTAACAGCTGCCTAAGCTTCTACACCTGAGATCATACACAATATTCCAATCTAATTAACAGTGTCTCTTTGCCAAATTTAAAAGATAAAATTTTTCTTAAACTCTGAACACCTCACACTCAGTTAATCCCAGAAACTCTTGATTTAATTTGCAAGCAACAAAAATAAAATGAAAGTAACACCTCATATTTGTAAGGCTTTAGGGTTTTCATATTGCTTTCATGAACATTATTTCTTTTTGATCTTCAGAAGAACTCAGGGTGGTGGATATTATTTCTATTTTACAGATGAAGCAATGAAGATGCAGGCTATTTAAGTAAATTATCCCCAAATTACATAGCAGCATGTGTGAAGACAGGACTTAAGCCGAGGTCTTCTAGGAACAATTCTATCTTTTATCATCATAATAGCCTTTCTTCTAGGCCCATGCATTAAAAGTTCAATTTTTTTTTTCAAAATCTAAAGCTGTTTTTAATCAATAAGGAAAAATATGCAGACTTTATCCCCCTTGAGCTAAACCACCCCATTCATATGCAAATATTAAATTTATAAAATCATTGGTGTATATTAAAGAAAGCTATTCTCCAATTAATACTTCCTTTTTTGCTTTCACTAATGTAGGTTGTCCACACAGCTGATTTATGCAGATGTTGTGATTTTATAATCTCGTACATTTGAAATCAGTTTAAAATGTCAAAGAGTTTTGATATTTTAGTTTTACACTTCATGTGTTTCTCCCCGTGTGTTATGGCTTCTGCCAAGCACCAAATTTAGCAGCCTCTCGGAGCTTTTTCTAGACTACCCCAAACAAGAAGCACTAGAAATTGCTGAAGACAAGTTGGCCTTGTGAGATTTCCAAACTAGTTTCTAAACCAAAGAAATGGAGTGAGATAAATTTAGAACACTTGGGAGCTTTGAAAGTCTATTTGGATAAATTTCAGTTACGACCAATGTAAAAGCATGTCTTAGAAACAGAAAGGGTGATCAGTCTCACCTCCGGATAATACTAATCCCTCACAAAATGCACAACGGTAAACTTTCCTTTGTTGAGAAATGATAACACATTCTTTATTCAGAAATCAAAACACATTTAGATGGGTTAGGAAGAGGAAATTTTGCTTCATTTTGTTGTCGTTGTTATAGTTTTTGTTATTGAGGTTTAAAAAAAAAAACAATTTATATTATCCTGGGGTTTTACCTATACCCACAGGCACGTCAATTTTTAAAAATTATTTTTATGATAGTAAGTAACTGTTCTGTGTACTGCACTGAATCATTTATGGTAGTGAATTCATTATATGGTGATCAATAAAGTACTGCATCAGGGGCCCATCAATCAAAGGTAGGAAATCTTTTCATTTAAGTAAGCTGTTTATAGAATACCAGAAATGCCATGGGTTTTTCTGGAAAGCAAAATGTCAATATGCTGAAAGATCATGCCTTTTGACCCAATAATGAATTCTAGAAATATCTTGTAATACATTAGCCCTAACTACAGGACATAACACAGACTCCAAAAATGTTCATTACTGGCATTCTTTATAATAGTGACAAGTTACAAACAGCCAAGTCATCCAATAACAGAGAAATATTTAGGTAAATTATGGCATATTCAAAACATTAAAATATTTTCATCTAGCAATTAAATATTATGAAGGACATACTTTGGAGTCAGAAAGACTGGAGTTTGAATCCTGATTGTAACTTTAGTGATATAAAACTAATCTCAGCTTTCTAACTTGTAATGATATGCATATTCATTTAGAAATAAGCTACATAACTAGTACAAAGTCTGACACATGGCAAGCACTCAGCAAAGTGTATTTACTATAGAATATAAAGGGGGAAAGAAAAGAATGCAAAACCATTTAAATATTATAATCTATTATGTAAAAAATGCATATGGATACAGGAAAAAAACTGAAAGGATATATTAAAATATCAAAAGGAAATAGAGATTCTCTCTCCAGAAAGAACACTTATGTGTGTATGTGTGTTTGTGTGCATGTGTATGTATATATATACTTTTCAAATTTCTTTCAAATTTTTCCTTAAATAATATTAAGCTCTTCTATAAGAATAAAAAGATTCTATAACCATTTAAATAAATATTTCTGTTCAACAATTTGAACTTTAAAATTAGCACACAAATTTTTTTTAAAATTTTCTACTTCAGATAATTTCCCTTCCCACTCTAACCACATTTTCCTTACAGAGTATTTTCTGAACATGCTAATTTATTCGTCTGCACCTTTCCCTTCATCCTCCTCTGGAAAGCCCCTGCTCGTCCTTTAAAGCCAGCTGAACGTCATCTCCTCTGTGAAGCAATTTCAAACTTCCCTAATTACATCAGTCCCTTCTGCCTCTGTGCTCCAGAGTATTCTGCTTGGTTTATAGCTAATACAAGGGAGCATCATCATCATTCTCATCACACATACTAAGCATTTACTAGGGTTCTACTCTCTAATATATATCCATTTTATTAATCCTCAGAGAAGCCAAATGAATCAGATACTGTCATTGTCTCCCATTTAAAAAAAAAAATGAGTAACACTCAGAGTTTGAATACTCTAACTTCAAATACCACGCTTGTAACCGCAATGCTAATAAGGGCTTGTAATTCTTCTTCTCCCCTTAAGCTTGATAATTTGGCACCTAGAAGAGATAAGTGGCACCTCCAAAGCCAAACATAGTGTATCTCAAATTATTATTGCTGGTTTCCTTCAATTGGATTTGACCCATTGCATCATCTATATCCCTTAAAATCTTTACCCCTATTTATTATTTGAAAATATTTATTTTTGATCCTCATTGCCTCAGGTAGATAGATAAAATAAAGAGACACAGCAGCCAGGGAGCTGGCCCTTGAGGAGATGACAGTCTTTTTGTGAGACAGGCATCAATCAGAGTCACACAAACTCAGGATTACACATGTAATGAAATGCTTCAGGATAGGGACATGATGCTATGCAAGTATAGTATTGAGAAATTTTTCCCTGGAGGAAGCGAAGATGAAGTGGAGATATGGTGGGGAGAAGAGAGTAAGACAATCAGGAGTTGAGTTTCACACATGGAAATGTGAGATTGTCTGTCAATGAAAGGCAAATGGATATGTGTCTGGAGCTCAGTTAAAATGATCTGGCCTAGAAATATACTTTGGGGAATGATCAACATTTAAAAGTATTTAGAGCATTAGACTGGATGAGTTCTCCACAGAAGTGAGTGCAGGTAAGGAAGAGGGAATATCCAAGATCTGAAGCCTGCAGCAATTCAACATTGAAGTATCAGGGAGATGTAATAGAACCAACAAAAGAGACTAAGGAGAGACCCATGAAGTTGAGTGAAAGCAGGAGAGTAATTCTCCTGGTAACTGAATGAAGCACGTTTTTCAAGAAGAATGAGTGACCAAGTAAGTTAAACACTATTGAGAGATGGGGACTGAGAATTGAACATTTCATTTTACAACGTGACCACCATAGATAATGTTCACCATTTCCATAGAACAGTGGGGTCAAAGTCCTGACTTAACTGAGTTTAAGAGTGAATGAAAAAAGATGAACTGGTGTTGTGAACACAGAAAACACTTTTGAATAAATTGTCTACAAAAGGGTGAAGGAAATGGAGTAGTGGCCCGTGGGGGGTTTGGAATAGCAGGGAAAGGAAATATTGTTTTCTAAGGATGTAAAAATAATAGCCTATTTTTATGCTGATAGGAATAATCCAGTAGATGACTTAACACTGACAATGTGAGACAGTGAAGGGAGATATGCTGGAGAAATGTCATGGGCTAGCAGGAGTGAATGGGATCGCTCAAGTACAGAAAGAAAAGGAATGCCCTTTGATTGGAGCACAGAGGGTCGGCAGAAAGAAAGGAAGAAAAAAGAGGCATAAATGCACTGTGTGGGTAGATAAAATGGTAGAACTTCTGGAAGTTTTCTTTTGATTGCTACTATTTTCTCAGTAAAGTAGAAAGCAGAATTATCAAGTTAGAGTGAGGATAAAAAGAACACACGAAGCAGTCATCCAGGAGAGAAAAATATACTGGAGGAATGTAGCCTGATTGCCTGGCAAAACTGAGGGACTACCTGAAATTATTAGACTTGAATTTATAATGAGATGATTGTTTTGTTCAAGCCTGTAAAGGAGTAAGAGGAGAGTTGACAAAAGAGTCAGATGGCAATAGGATTACTTTTACCAAAAGAGTATAACGAAGAATGAAAAAGGCAAAGAGTGACAAAAGGTGAGTGCCGGGGTCCAACCCCAGCAGGTCCAGGGGTCCCCAAAGGCGTGGACGGAGTCGGCGAAGAAGGAACGATACAGAGATAGCGTTCAGTTGATCATCATAGCCGGGTTCGCTTGTCAGGGTCTCCAGCCAGGTTCTGTACAGGTACTCCAGTCAGGTTCAGTGTCCAGGTTCCGGTCAGGTTCTCCTGCCAATCTCTGTAGTCAGGTTCAGTCCAGGATCCCTTGCCATGTTCTCCCGCTAGGCTCTGTCTCTAGGCTCCGAGGCCAGTCCCTCTCCAGGATCCTCTGGCATGCTCTCTCCAGCAAAGTTCTTCTGTCTCTAGAGAACGTTCTGTGTAGGTTCTGTGCCTAGGCTCTGTCTCTCTTGGTCCTGTCTTCCAAGCCCTGTGTTCTTGATTCTGTGTTCTGAATTCTGTGTGTTTCTGTCTTGTTACAACTGTATTTATACCAGTTGATTCAATCCTATCAATCTCTATTACAAAGGTTAGGGCGTTTCTTATCTCCATTCCAGGGAGAAAAGATTATGTAGTTTAAGCATGATTGTTCGTAGTCAAAGGGATTAATTACCCGCCTGGCACTTAGTTGAGGGGTTTTATTCCCTCCCTAACTTCAGGGGAAAATCCCTACCTGGGGATTCAACCTTTCTCGGAGAGGTGACCTTGGTTAAAACACAGCGCCAAGAAGGTGAGCAAACATATTAAGAACAGTATGCCATATATGCCAGGTCCCTTGAAACAGCAAGCATGGACCGGCTCCCGGCAAATTCCCCCTTTTTTATTTTTTAAAAGCAGGCATTAAAAAGAAAAACCTCAAATGCTCTCTTGTATCCATTTTAAGAGTAGGATTGGCGCTTTCTGCTATTACCTGAGTCCTGATCTATCACCCCAGGGAGAGCTTGCCAATCCTGCACTTTCCCAGGGTGGAAAGGCTGCAGTGGGGTTAAGGATAAGGCTCCTTGGGCCTACCGTCTCCCATGCCATTACATTTACCTTTCCTTCCTCAGAAAAGCATGGACATATTTCTTGTATAAAATGTTCTGTCTGACTGGGAGTAACCTTAATTCCTCTGCTAACAAGCATATATGTTAAAAGATCAATACGGAGTCTTTTTTCTTTAGACTCAGTATGGCACATCTTCTTAATCTAAAGATCAATACAGAGTCTTCTTTCTTTGGACTCAGTATGGCACATCTTCTCAATCTAAGTTCTGTACTATCCACCTTCTTACCCTACTTATCCTCTATAGGGGGGTCTGTAGCACCCTGGTGGAGTCCTATCCGTCCCGAGTGTGGGGGTCTTCAAGGGGGGGGCTTACCTAGGGGAATCCTGTTCCAGGCATTCCCAAAGGTGTGGACGGAGTCGGCGAAGACTATCCACCCTCTTCCTACGGTGGAGTCCTATCCGTCCCGAGTGCAGGGCGCTTACCTAGGGGAATGGGGGGCTTACCTAAGGGAACCCTGTTCGGGCGCCATTTGCCGGGGTCCAACCCCAGCGAGTCCAGGGGTCCCCAAAGGTGTGGACGGAGTCGGCGAAGAAGGAATGACATGGAGACAGCGTTCAGTTGATCAGCAACCTAGCCAGGATCTCTAGCCCGGATCTCCAGAGAGGTTCTGCTTCGGATTTCCAGCGAGGTTCTGTAGCCATGTTCCCACGCTAGGTTCTCCAGCCAGGTTCTGTCCAGGCTCTCCAGTCAGGTTCTCCTGCCAATCTCTGTAGTCAGGTTCAGTCCAGGATCCCTTGCCATGTTCTCCCGCTAGGCTCTGTCTCTAGGCTCCGAGGCCAGTCCCGGTCCAGGATCCTCTGGCATGCTCTCGCCAGCGAAGTTCTTCTGTCTCTAGGCTCCGTGTAGGTTCTGTCTTCTGAATTCTGTCTCCTGAGTTCTGTGTCTTTCTGTCTTGTTCCAGGGATTCCCAAAGGTGTGGCTCCCGGCAGGTGAGGAGTGAGAATATGAGGAAGTAATGGACAATGAAAAAGGATGGCTCAGCCATAACCGGTTTGGCTCAGTGGATAGAGCGTTGGCCTGCAGACTGAAAGGTCCCAGGTTCGATTCCGGTCAAGGGCATGTACCTGGTTTGCGGGCACTTCCCCAGTGAGGGATGTGCAGGAGGCAGCTGATCGATGTTTCTCTCTCATCGATGTTTCTAACTCTCTATCTCTCTCCCTTCCTCTCTGTAAAAAATCAATAAAATATATATATATATATATATATATATATATATATATATATATATATATAAAGAAAAAGGATGGATGATAGGTTCTAGCAGTACTGTTGAAGAATATTAGAGAAGGTGAGAAGAAAGATAGGAGGTAGTACTTGGAGAAGAAGATGCTTGAAATGGCAAATATGACAAGGTCTAAAATATAACCAAGGAGGTACGTTATTGAAGTTGGAAGGTAATCAAGATAACTGAGGATCCAGGAACTGAAGGATCATCTATGTGGCAATGAAATCACAAGAATGAAATTACTATGGGAGCAGTGCTTTAGAGAATATAAGAGAGAGCTCAAAACTCTCACATCCAAGAAAATGGAAAAGTGAGCAGGGTTTCTGTGCATGATTGCAATAAGGAAGGGCAGGAGGTCAATGAACTTGAGATTCAAAACTGGATTTTAGGGAGCAAAAGGAGCAATAATAACTTGGAAAGTGGCATAAGGAGAACACCTATCTCACCTACCAAGCCCAAGGGTGTAGTAAAGAAAAAAGCTACTCCCTGAGAAGGCTGCAGAAAAATCATTTTCCTTAGGAATCATGGTCCTTGCTTTCAAGTACTATCTCAATTGTGGTTCTCCAGTTGAACTGGAAACTGATGATCAACTGAGCTAAAAAGGCACCCTCTTCTCAAGAAGAGAAATTGCAACAGAATGGTAGTTGAAAAGCACTTTAAAATTTTGAGTGAATATCCTGGTGTGCTGAAAAGCCACAATATATCATAAACGGAAAATATAATGACAAGCCAAAGAATGTTAGCAGTCATTCATTAAACAAGGCAGAGACTACAAGCAAAGTCTTTTCAGGAAATAACTCAAGGAGGGAAATGCAGAGAAAAATCATGAGTATCTCCATTATTAATAAAATATTGACAGTGGAAGCCAAATTCGTGGTTCAGGATCTGGCTGGCTAAATCCTAGGCTCTCAAGAAATCAGAATAATACTCTGAACAAAGACAATGCTTTAGCTATAGTATTTCCTTTAGCTGTAGTATTTCCTATGCCAAGGAGAAGATATTATAGAACAGGGGAATACCACAGAAATCCCAGTGATGATGGAAATGTCCAATAGCTGCACTGTTCAACCTTAAGAAAACTAACAACCCAATTTAAAAAAAAAAGTAATGTATCATGCAAATTAAAGGAAATGCAAATTAAAGCAACAATGAGACTTTACTACACACCTATTAGAGTGGCCAAAATCTAGAACATTGAGAATACCAAATGCTGCTGAGGATGTGGAGCAACTGGAATGCTCATTCATTGTTAGTAGGAATGCAAAACTATAGAGGGCCACTTTGGAAGACAGTTTACTATAAAACTAAACACATGCTTACCATATGATTTAGCAATTTTGCTTGGTGGTATTTACTCAAAGGAGTTGAACACTTAAATACATACAAAAGCCTGCACATGGGTGTTTATAGCAGTTTAATTCAAAATTGCCAAAACTTGGAAGTAACTAAGATGCCCTTCAGTAGGGGAATGGGTAAATAAAGTGTAATACATCCAGAAAATGGAAAAAGAACTGAGATATTGAGCCTTGAAAAGACATAAAGAAAACTTAAATGCATATTGCTAAGTGAAAGAAGCCAATCTGAAAAGGCTACATATTGTATCATTCCAACAATATGATACTCTAGAAAAGCAAACACTCTAGAAAAGACAGTAAAAAGATCAGTGGTTGCCAGAGACTCGGAGGATGGTGGGATGAATCGGCAAGTGCAGAGGATTCTTAGAACAGTGAAATGATTCTGTATGATAGCATAATGGTGCATACATATCATTATAAATTTGTCCAAACCTACAAAATATACAAGAATATAGAATCACCAAGAGAAAACTGTAATGTAAATGACAAACTATGGGTGATAATGATGTATCAATCAATGCAGGCTTATCACTTGTAACAAATGTACAGCACTACTGAGGGATGTTGACACTGGGGGGAACTATGCATATATGGGACCAGGGAGTATATGGGGAATCTCTGTACCTTCCTTTCAGTTTTGCTGTGAACCTGAAACTGTTCTAAAAAATAAAGTCTATTTTAAAATTGTCTCAGGTTAGCTACTATATTACACAGAATATTTCTAAAGTTTCTTAGCAGGACAGGATAGAAAGCTGTTCGTTGCGGGGAAGATCATTAGAAAAAGTGACTGCCCTCCAATCTTCCTCCTTATCCAGGCTTATGCATTAGCCATTTCAGCTATAGAGCTCCAGGGCTCCAGAGCGCTCGACTCTCAGGAAACTGTTTTTATTCCCACCTACCATCCTATAAGAGCTCTACCAAGCCTGTCTTTATGAAACAGATATTTGTAAAATCTCAATCTAGTTAACAAGTCTATGGTACGACCTTATTTTAAACTAAGTTACCCCGACACTAAGAGAAAAGTCCGAAATAAATGGAGAAAGTAAATAGTTAATTTCATAGAAAGATTATTTATCTTACAAACTGATAGATTACTCATATAAGATATTATAAAAATAGCATAATTTGATTGGTAGCAGTGGAAGGTCATTTTTTAATGATGTAAATGGAAAACATAATACAGATTTTTTTAATGAGAGTTTATTTGATTTTCTTTTTGCATAAATGGATTTTATGTACTGGAAAAAAGTAGCTAATTTTGATAGATATGACTAGAATTGTTTTTATAGCTGATAGCTACTGGAGCCAGCTTTCTCACTCTAATTTCTTTTCTGAAACTTCCAATTGAAGATGACATCAATATTTATGTGAACTGGGAAAAAGAACCATGGCACAGGGTATATAAAACTGATTAATGTAAACGGGAGAGGAAAACCCTAAAACCAAATCTAATGATCCATCAAACAACAGTCACTCTTCCTAACATTGTGAATGCTGCCAATTTCAAGCATCAACTTAAATCACGTAAGATACAAGAGGACAGTAAATATGTTTCTCCCAAGAAATAAGATATAAAAGCTTATTAAAATCAAAAAGCAAAATTGAACTCTTAGAACAAAACTGGCATGATTCTCCAGTTAACTGGATACCTTAGAGGGGACCAGTATGCCTGTGTGCCATATGTAAATTAGCTTTACTTGTAAATCACTACATGCCACAATTTAAAATGCAGCTGAGAAATCACCCTGTTTGACGTACAGATGATAACCTAATTCCAACTATTTTGATCTACTTTGTAATTCAAGTGATGCATGCTGTATATTTTTTCCTAAGAGTCAAAATTATATTTAGAATTAAAATTGGTTTTATGTAGTCCAAGTTATTGCACCCAAAAGCAATGAGTCATGCACCAGAAGTACACAGATTTGGGAGGCAAATATGGAACTATTAACTGCTCAGCAAGAGCTCGCTCAGCCTCTTAGCTCTAAGAATGAGCTTTAAAAATACTGGGTAGTTAATGTGGGTTATAACAACAAGAGGCCACCCTGTCGGGCTTTTGCCTTTAACCTTAAGGCCATGGCACAGTCAGGCTTGAAGAAAGTTTCAGACAGCATTGTATTATGTCCCATACTGCACCTCATATATGAAGGTAACAGTAGTGACCCACCTTCCAGACAGAGTTTTAAGTCATTTTTCATTGCAGTGGAGGTGGGTATTCAACGGTCCTTGTACCCATTTTTTCTTCTAGTACCTTATAACTATGATATAAATACCTTTTTAGAAGATGGGGTCGGGGGTCTCCAGGCAAGGGGTGGAGGACAGTCTGGCTCAAGCAGATTTTTAACCCATGATCCAGGCCTTGTTATCATAGTTCTAACTAACTGGGCATCAGACAGGCTTTAGCGACACATGTACATTTACAAGGTTCACTTTTCGCTATCACAGCTACACTTATGGAATGGAAGAGAGTGGATAATTAACACGCATCAAGCACTGACTTTGCTATACACTGTGCTCCTTTCTTTTTATAGGTCTCTCATATAATCCTCACAGAAGTCTTGTGACTTCACAAATGTGAAAACAGAGGCCTGAGCAACTAAGTATGTTTTCCAAAGTCGCACACCTGTTAGGAGAAGGGGCCGGACTGGAATACAGGTTAGTATGACCATAAATAAAGCCACTGAACTCTCAGCTACAGATCCTGGTACATCTCCTGATCATGCCCACTTGTTTTTCTCTCTGCACCATAAAGAGGAAACATGTATTACCAAGAGTGAGATCTCTGTGCTCTTTTTAAGACACAATTTTCACCTGGCCGGTGTGTCTCAGTGGTTGAGCATCAATCTATGAACCAGGAGGCTACCACTCGATTCCCAATCAGGGCACATGCCTGGGTTGTGGGCTCGATCCCTAGTGTGGGGCGTAGAGCAGGCAGCCAATCAATGGTTTTCTCTCATGGTTGATGTTTCTACCTCTCCCTTTCCCTTCCTCTTTGAAGTCAATAAACATATATTTTTAAATAAAAAGACACAACTTTCTATGAAACTGGATCAAGAGGTTTGCAAACCAAAAATCCCATAAGATCACATATTATCTTGGTAATTTAAAAAAAAGAACTAATTTTCACCATAATTCAAAAATGTCTTCATATTCAGATATGCCACAATCCTAGATAAAAGCTCCAATGTTTGATTGTTAAAATCAAATAATATAAGGAAAGCATAACTATTGCCAGTTAATAAGAACTAAGAAAACAAGTAGAAAAGCCCACTCAGGCAATGTTATATTCAAGATCATGAAAGAAAAAGTCAAAAAGGAGAGATATACCTCTGAAAAGCAGCATTCAAAAGTGGTCCATCTTAATTCTCTTAGAAGCATTATAATTTGTGTACTCTTGCTTTGGGTCTCATTTTTAATGGGACATTAAGGGAACACAGTATTTTAATTGCAACTTTGTGAATATCTAGAGGTCTGTTGCTATTTTCATCCTTCATAAAATTTTTGTCACCAAGTAAGGCAGGATTACATTTTCCTCCAGATTAAGTTGGTATAGAATATTCTTGGTTATCAAAATACTCATAGCTTTGGGTCTTTGAAATAGTAAATATTCATGATGCGTGAAAAAGCATGATACATAATTGTACCATCTTAATAACATAAAAAAATGAAAGCTTAGTTATGTAGATACACAGGACTTAGAAGGTCAAGTCAGACTGTAAACTGCTTATGATTATGGATGTCTTTGTTCTCTGCTGGTGTTTTTCAGTTTCCTATATATGCACATGTTAACTTTAAAAAAATTAATGTTACTTTAAAAGCCTTAAAAAAAACAGTGGTCCATCTTAAAAATTCCACTTCCAACAATGACAGAACTCCCTGTCAGAATAATGCCCCTGTCCAGAAAAGACCATATTTCCTATAACCACCCCCAGAAAAGGATAACATTACAAACAAAAATGTTTGAAGGCATCAGGGCTTGAGAAGCCCACATTCCAGAGAGAACAGCAATGCACGGAAGTAAGCCTGACCTTCTCTGCCACTTTTCTTCTTAAAAATATTTGCCTACTAGTGAGTAACATGGGGCTGAGCACATTCACAAGTCTGGTAAGATCAAAAAGCTGCTCAAAACGAAGGGACCAATATTCTAGGAAAGGGAACACGGAAAGGAGTTCAAAATTCTGCACCACATCTTCTCTCTTTACATTTAAAAATACTAAGCTGCAGAAGGTGGGAATCAGAGAAGACAAGCCTGGGTTAGAGACTCAATCCCCAGTGTGGGGCATGCAGGAGGTAGCAGATCAATGATTATCTCTCACCATTGATGTTTCTATCTCTCTCTTCCTCTCCCTTCCTCTGAAATCTATAAAAATATCTTTAAAGTGAATTAAAGGGATCTATAATAGTATCATGCTAGAGACTCAAAAATTGAAGAATAGTGAATACCAAGAAAAAGACACCACAGAAAATCCCTCAGATTTCCCATTGAGACCGATGAAGAAATAGATCTAAGAGTAAGGGCAAACAGAAACAGATCAGCACAAAAGGACTCAAACATGACCTGGAATCATCTCAATTGTTGATTGAATCAAGATAATCTTCTGTTTCTCTATTTACCTGGGAAAAGTAAAGCCAATTCTCTCTGGAAGAAAATAAAATAATATAGACTCAGACTGTCTGTCATTTTATTGAAAATTATGACATACCAGAAGACAGTTCCAAATGGCCAAAATCTAAAATAAAAACAGACAATAAAATAATCACATTGCTAATAAACATGAAACTGGAGAAAATCAAACACTGATTTTAAAGTAATTGTGGTTATTATATTTAAGAAAATACATAAGAAAATAGACACAGCAGCAAGGAACTAGAATCCATAAAAATGAATCATACTGAAAGTTTAGAAGTAAACAATAACTGAAAATAATTCAATAGATTCCATAGCATATTAGATACAACAGAAATGAGGACTAGTAAACTGAAAGATCAGTAAAGTATCTCTACTGAGAAAAAGGATGGGAAAAATAATTTTTAAAAAGAGCATATGGGAATATGGCACATGGTGAAACCGTCTAAAATGTCTATAATTGCAATCCCAGAAGAGACTAGAGAGAGGATGGAACAGAAGCAGTATTTGAAGAAACAGATGACAAAATGACATATTATATCCCCAAGTAACAGATTCATGAAGCACCAAGTAGAACACAGGCAAAGAAAATCCATAATTAAGCACATAATATTCAAACTACTAAACACTGAAAACAAAGAATATCTTAAAAGCAGCCAGAGAAAAGGTACATTACTTAAAATGAACAATAATAAAGCTGACAGTTAACTTTTCAGCTAAGTGAACTAGGGCTGAAAAAAAGAATTAACAACCTGAAAATGTTTAAAGATATCTGCTAACCTAGAATTATATACCAGCAAAAATGAAGGCCACATTTTCAGACCAAAAAAATAAAAAATAAAATCTGAGAAAAATCCATCTCTTGGAGGCCCATATGAAAAAACACTTTTCCTGGCAAAAGAGAAATAATCTTAGAGGAAAGAAAATGCAAGCAGAAAAGAAGACCAACAGAAAATGTAAATAAAGGAGTAAGGATAAATGAATATTGATAGTATAAAACATTAATGTTTTGTGGAATTTAAAATACACAGTTTTACACTTCATTTTTAAAAAGATAGGAGGAAATAAATGACATAAAAATTATTTAAGGACCTCATATTTTCTGTGGAGTGACAAAAGCACTAAATTATAGTAGAGTACAATAAATAAAGCATGTTGTACTCACTAAACCATTAAAACAACTAAAATATAATTAACTAAGAAGAAAATGTAATCCTAAAATTTCTAATTAACACAAAGAAAGATAGGAAAAGTTGAAAGTAGATTTAAAAAACAGATGGGACAAATAAATATAAGATAGTAGCATGACCAATTTAAACAAAAATATATCAAATTACATAAAGTATAAATAACCCAAAACTTCCAATAAAAATACAGAGATTATCAGACTAGATTTTTAAAAAATCAACTTTACGCTATTACAAGATACACCTTTAAATATAAAGACACAAAATATTGACTACGAAAGGTTGAAAAAATATCTACCATAAACACACTGACCAAAATAAAATTGACATAACTTAGCTGTTATCATCCAAAGTAAACTTTAAGGCAAGAATTGCTAGAGATAAAAGGACATGTCATGAAAATAAAAGATTAAATCCACCAAAAATATAATAATTATAAAAATGTATGCAAAAAGATTCAAAACATACAAAGCAAGTATTAATAGCACTAACATAAAAATTCATAAAAATATTTGGACAATTTAGTATATCTCTTTCAGTACAAGATAAAACAGAAGACCCAAAAAATACTGTTTTAGAGATATAGAAGATTTGAAATACAAACTTGACATAATTGATCTATACTGAATACCATTCCCAACAATTCTAGAATACACTTTTAAAAATCAAATACACATGTAACATTTGCCAAAATGGACCCATATGTTTAGAAATAAAAAAAATAAAGTCTCCAAATATTTTAGAAGATATAAATTATAACAAGTATGTTTACTGACTGGTATAAAATTAAGCTAGAAATGAATAACAAAAAGAGAATTAAAATATTCCCAAGTGTTTGAAAATTCACCAATACCTCTCTAAAATGCATGCATCAACACATATATGCATACATATATACACAAGTAAAGCTTATGAACTATTATGAAATAATTTAACTGTTAATTCACATGAATAGTTGATTATGTAACTCTATAGTCAAAGGCTATTATAAGAATGACTAGAGGCCAGGTGCACAAAAATTTGTGCAGTCGGGGGGGGGGGGGGGGGCCTCAGCCCGGCCTGTGCCCTCTCGCAGTCTGGGACCCCTCGGGAGATAACGACCTGCTGGCTTAGGCCTGCTCCCAGGTGGCAGAGGGCAGGCCCAATCCCTAGGTGCAGCCCCTGGTCGGGCTCAGAGAAGGGCCGATTGGGGAGTTGGGGCGCCGCCCCCTGTCATGCACAGAGCAGGGTGGATCAGGAGGTTGCGATGCCACCCTCAATCACCCTCAGGGTAGGGTCGATTGGTGGGTTGGGGCACCGCCCCGTCACACTCAAGGCAGGGTCAATGGGGAGGTTGCGGCGCCACCCCCTGTCACGCACAGAGCAGGGTTGATCAGGGGGTTGGGGAGCTCCCCCCTGTCACACACAGAGCAGGGCCCATCAGAGGGTTGGGGAGCTCCCCCCTGTCACGCACAGAGCAGGGCCCATCAGGGAGTTGGGGCACCGCCCCCTGTCACACACAGAGGAGGGCTGATCAGGGGGGTGGGGCACCGCCCTCTATCACCCACAGAGCAGGGCCAATCAGGGGGTTGGGGCACCGCCACTATCACAGGGCAGGGCCGATGGGGAGGTTATGGCTCTACCCTGTCACACACAGAGAAGGGCCCGTGGGGGGGGGGGGGATGTTGGGGCGCTACACCCTGTCACACACAGAGCCGCAGGGCAATCAGGGGGTTGGGGAGCTCCCCCCTATCAGGCACAGAGCAGGGCTGATCAGGGGGTTGAGGCGCCTTCCCCTGTCATGAACAGAGCAGGGCAGATAGGGAGGTTGTGGCCCCACCTCCCGTCACACACAGGCCGCAGGGTGATCAGGGGGTTTGGGCGCTGCCCCCTGTCATGCTGATCCTGGTGCCGGGAGGCATATTACCCTTTTACTATATAGGATAGAGGCCTGGTGCACGGGTGTGGGCCGGGTGATTTGCCCTGAAGGGTGTCCTGCATCAGGGTGGGGGTCCCCACTGGGGTGCCTGGCCAGTCTGGGTGATGGGATGATGGCTGTTTGCAGCTGGTCACACACCCTTCAGGGTGGGGGTCCCCACTGGGATGCCTGGCCAGCCTGGGTGAGGGGCTGAGGTCTGTTTTCAGGTTGGCAGGTGACTAAAGCTCCCAACCGCTCCTTTTTTTCTTTCTTTTTTTTTTATTCTGGGCCAGCTTTAGCTCTGGCTCCAGCTCTGAGGCCTCTGCTGCTGAAAGCAGGTATCTGGTTTGTTTGGGTTCTATAATCGAAACACTGTTTCAACTCCAGCTCTGAGATCCCGGCTGGCTGAAAGCAGGTTTCTGGGGTTTTGTTTAGCTCCTATATTTGTAACAATGTTTCAAACTGCAAGCTCAGAGGCCGGCAGCGGCAAGCGGGGAATGTTGATTCCTCCGTCACTGAAGCAAGCAAGCCTCATGTTCGCTTCAAGCTGCCTGGCTGCTGGCCGCCATCTTGGCTGGCAGTTAATTTGCATATCGCCCTGATTAGCCAATGGGAAGGGTAGCGGAGGTATGGCTAATTACCATGTTTCTCTTTGATTAGATAGGATAATATCCTTATAAGGAAAAGCCTTTTCTGTTCAATCTTAATACATCTAATTATCAAAGAATTTTATTTAATTTTATCTTTACACCAAATTCCTGATTGTTTCCTCCACATTAGAGATGAGTAACAATAAACAGAAGTATAGAGAGTTTATGTAATTTTCCCATGATCACAGTCATGAAGTGGTAAAACTAGGATTCAAGCAGCAATGAAAAATCAATCTCTCAACTTTTATGAGGCAAGTCCCTTGTCTTGTACAAAGAACTTCTTGCTGAAAAAGTGTCTCTAGATCAATACTCCATAATACCCAGTAATTGAAGGGTTATAGTTGTTGACCTTTAGATAAGTTAAAAGCAACAAGTATTTACTGGGTTTATATTAAGTACCAAGGCTTGCCTGAGGTCCCAAGGGCTCAAAACTAAATAAGACACCATCTTTATCCTCAAATAGCTAACAGATACTGAAAATAGTTCAAATCAGTATGACAGTTTTAAAACATGCTGCCTCCCATTTTTTGACAGTTGTCCTGAGAAGTGGAGTCTACGCCCCCACACCTTGAATTTGAATGGGCTTATGAATGCCTAGGCCAGGGGTGGGCAACCGTTTTGTGAGTGCGTGCCAAAACCTGCAAAATCTCTGACTTAAAATTCTTCTGCGTGCCAACCCTAATTTTTTGAGAACATGTTACACCTACTTGATATTTCTTAAGGTGTACGTATGTGAAGAACCTTGAAGAAATAATAAAATTCATTCGAGTGACAAAAACACAGTATATGATGATGAAAAATACATTTATTTTGTAATGTATACATGTACACTGATAGTCCGACAGAAAACTTTATGACTCCATTTGATATTATCAGTGGGACTTTTGCTGCTGCATCACTGATGACAGAGATTTTACATCAGGTCTATATTTCGTGACCTTCAGAGATATGCATGAGCTACTACTTTCATACATCAGGCTACTCCTATTATGAGACTTAACAAAATTCATCACTGAGAACAAAGATTCACAAGCATATGTGAATGAAACCAAAACACTGGTCAGGTCTAGGAAGGCAGGGAGAGTTAAGGCAGAGGCATAGAAATTGCTCTTCCCCTCTCTCGTCAATCCATGTCTATGGTCTTTAAGATAACTTGTTATGTAAAATTATTTATCTAAGATGCACCTACACTGAATTTATCTGAAAAATAAAAAGGTCAATATTAAGAAAAAAATTGTAAATGGAAGATTATAAGAGAGGGTTTCGTGTGCCAGCAAAAGTTACTGACGTGCTATGTTTGACACGTGTGCCTGGGGTTGCCCACCCCTGGCCTAGGCCATAGGAATATGAGAAAAGTGAATCTGGGTCATAAAAGACCAGGCAGCTTCTTGCTTGTCCTCTGTGAAGGTTTCCTCTCAGAACCCAGGAGCCACTCTGTGAGAAGTCCAAGCCACAGGTATGTGTTCTTATTGACAGTCTCAACTGAATGCAAGCCCCAAGTCATCCTGGTCCAGCAGGCAGGTATGTGAGTGAGAAAAACCACAATGCAAGAGATCCTACAGCTTATCTCTTCCGGCCCTCAGCCATTCAAGTCACCCATAGACATCTGAGTCATCCTTGCTGAGACCCCAGACACTGTGGAGTAGAACCAAGTCATTCCTGCTATGTCCTGTACAAATTCTTGACCTTCAGGACCTGGGGGCATAATAAAACAGTTGTTTTGCATGTTTCTAAGTGGTTTGTTTATGCCACTTAGGGTAGCTGGTTATGCAACAGTAGATAGCTAGAAGAGTTAGTTTCTTCAAAATTTGTTTCCTATACACCTCCATCAAAGTTAATATAAAGTACTTGTAGGAATGGCAGTACTTGTAGTTTCTGGATCCATCCTCCTTACTTTTGAGCCAGGAATTTGATTTACTTTTGGGATCAGGAATTTGAACATTATTATATATATATTTGATATATGTATATATATCAAATATAAGTTTGAGCACCACTGCCCTGAACCAAGCTGTGATCAACCACAATAAGAAAAGCTCAAACATTTATTGATCTCCAAGACTGTTGGTGATTCTCAAACATCAGAGTACATACAAAGAAAAATAACACCACATTCACATATTAAATATGAAGAGCTAAATCTGTAGGGAGTCGATAGACCTGTAAACAATTTGTTCCATAAATTACATGGTACACAAAAGATGTGTGCACAGTGAGGCAAAGAGGGTGGTTATGTATTCCCTCAAGACTCAGAAAAGTGTGCTGAGAGTATGTGACATTATATTGAGTCCTAAAAGATGTATTATTTGTTCTCCAAAAGAGTACGGCCTAGAAAGTCTCTAAATAGAGGCAGCAGATTCAGTATAGGCAAGTGTGAAATGGCCTGGAGCCACCTAAATGTATGTACCATCAGACAAGAGAGGAAACCGCAACAGACATCAAGAAGGACTTCCTTTGCCAGGGAACTTATAGTTTTATCTAAGGGCAATAACAAGCCTTTAAAGGGATTTTAATTGGGTGAAACTGTGATCAAATCTGCATTTTGCAAATGCTTTGTGGTGATTGTAAGAAAGAAGAAATTAGGCAAAACAACTAGAATCTCATTGTAATAGCTCAAGCAAGAAAACACTAAACAGAGACTAGGCGTAGAGGGAGAGGGGAAATAGGGAAATGATATGAATCACGGAGGAAACTCCACAAGGCTTGGTCTCTGATTAAATGAGGAAGTACAGAATGTGGTTATACATTTGTCATAAAATTTTATAAGAAAGGGGGTATCATCCTCCCTTCTTCTAAGGACCATAACCCTTAAGTAAGTTATTCAGATTAACTCAGACCTTTCCCAAAAATATGAAAAACTGGGAAATTTTGTTAAAACTGAGTGAAGTTGCTATTCCACAATCTACCTTTAAATACATTTTTCTTTTTCTTTTTTTGGAGAATTTTCAACATAACTGAAAATGAGGTGTGATTTTTGGAGATTCTTTACCACTAAGTCTAAGGGAGCTCATTTACCCTGCAGAAAGAATTTCAAATTAGAAAAAGAAATATTCTAACTTTGGATGGCTCCATTTAACCATCATCCAGCTGCTACATTCTTGTGCAAAGTGGGATGCTACTGAAACTGGTATTAAAATTGCACAACAACAAGGAAAAGATGATGAAATACATATTGTCCTTGATTGGGCTGTCCACTAGATAGTGAATGACAGGATATGTGAAATAATAAAATCTTAAATCTGTGAAAGTAATTGCTTCTGACATCTCCAACTATGCAGCAGGCTGCCCAGACAGTGCTGTTCAGTCACAAATTTTAAACCTAATGAAGTGAGAAGAACACAGTGTAGATACAAATTAAAATCTACTTACTAAGAACAGTCAGTATTTTTTTTTTCTTTTCAGTATACTTCCTTGTTTCATGTGAAAGAAAAAAATATCTGTTAGGAATAACTACCCTTTTATGTTTTAAGTCAACACAGTAGACCTGTTATTAACCACAAGAAATGGCTATCTGCTGCTTCTAATCTGTTATCGAAACTTTTGGTTCCTACTGAACTATTTTTAGATTCTTGTAATCATTTTGTTAAGTGGGTGAAATACAGCTGTGAGAGAAAAAGTACCTGCTTAAAATAATGCCTAATTGCTTATACTATTGCTTAGGGGTTTTGTTGGGGGTTTTTTTGTTTTTTGTTTTTTTGGACCCTTTTCTCCAGCACATTCTAATGTTTTGAAGGCACCATTCTTCTGTTAACCACACTGCAACTGATATTATGCATCTGAGAGGAGTTAAAACTTTAGAATAGGGATTTCATATAAGTGAATTGCAATGAAGTATGATGTAACTAACTAAAGATTGTGAACAGTCCCATGAATTCACTTTCCAATGTTGATGTGTTTTGTTTCGGATGTGAATTGTTTGTGAGTAACCTTGTTAGCGTAGGAAAAAATAAAACGAAAATCTCCAATATATGATTCAACCCAAAACCTTGCTCACATTCTTTTATATCACCTCTGAATAAAATTGGAGTTGAAATGTATCTTCTGTGACATAGAACCTTCAATAAAGAAATAAACATATTATAGCAAGAGTAATCTATCATTCAAAGACCAATTATACCTGGACAGCTCTAACTTAGACTTCTGGGACTCAAATAAGTTTCTCTGGTTTCAAGAAACATGAAGATCCATACACACAATTCTACCTCTATAAGAGCAACTTGTCAAGGAATTCTTTAAAAATATTTTCCAAAATGTGGGTGCAACACTATATGTATAGTACATTTTTCAAATATAAATTTGTTACTGCCCTGCAAGTGAGAAAGAGCACATGATATGAAAAGGAAAAAAATGGGATTGGGGCCAGACAGCTTGGGTTTGAGTTACTGCTTTACTACTTCTTGAGTTACTCTAAAAAAAGTCAATTACCCTCTCTGATATTATCTTATCCTTAACATCAGAAAATAGTGCCTACCTAAATATTATGTATGAAAACTAAGTGAAACAATGACAGAATGCATTTGGTATTGAATGGGCTGTTTAAAAGGTAAAATATAAAGGAATTTGAAAAAAAGTATGGACTCTGGTTAGTAATAATGTATTCATATTGGTTCATTAATTATGACAAACATGCATACTAATAATGTCAGATGTTGATAATGGGGGAAACTGGGTGCAGGTTTTATGTAAATCTGAGTCTATTCTAAAATAAAAAGTTTATTTAAACGTAAAGAACAAAAGCAAAACCCTAGTATCCATTTCCTTTGCTTTCCTTTTCAATGGTAACCCCTTAAAGGCTAAACTTTCTTTAAAGGCTCTGGCAGTGTTATATACGTACATTTAGTTCAATTCTAGGGGGAAAATATGACACAGATTGCCACTACTTCTCCCCCCAATAGGTCTCCGCCATTTTGCCCAAGAAACTTAGGGGAACTGGAAATCTAACCAGTCTCAGCCATCCATTTAATTAAGGAGCCTTCTTCTATTCCTTTGGACAGCCTAAAATTGGACCTGGAATCTCATGCAGTCTTCCCTCTCTAGTGTGAGAACAGAAAGAAACACCTGCTTTATGGCAACCATCAAGCTGCTGCAGAACATGTGCCCTAGCGCTTGACCTTACTTCAACCCCCTTCCTTGTTTCCACTCCACACCATGAATACTGCTGCCAAAATGTTGATTGTGTACACACATGGCTCAGTTTCAGTCAAGATTTTATTGATAACTATGAAGTTGTGAAGACAGAGAGAGCCTAGAAGTGCACGTTTCCCTCGTGCAAATTAAGACAAGAAGAGCTCATCTTTACTAAGAAAACACAAAGAACACCAGTTAGACAACTCCATGCCTGCATGCATTTAAGTACTTTTTTAAATGACTATTGTCAAGTTCTTATGATATATAGAATCCAATTTTTTAAGAAAACCTACCAGATGCAGAGACTAAAACAAAAGCCTTCTGGTATTGTTTTACCTCCTATCACTTTCCATCAAAGGAAGATTTAAATTAGATGTAGTGTAACTGGGCAGAGAGTGGGATAATTCCAAAAGAAACAGAAGTAGTTAATACTTTTTGACTGTTTGCTGTCTACTTGGCATTCTTCTTGGCCTGAGAAAAGTAAAGCAATATAAGCTCAGATTTCTACTTTCAATAAGTGTGCAGTCCCATTGAACAGATAGAACAAACAGAGTGAATAATACCATAGAATAGTTATTGAGTTCTTCCTACTTCTTAGTGTACCAAGGGCATAGCATACACTACCTCTTTTAACATAACACATAAAAGTATGGAAAGCTAAGTACACATTAGGAAACTGAGGCTGAGAACTGATGAAGATAATGACTCCAGGTCCACACAACTAGTAAGTGACAGGACTGGATTCTAACCCAGGTCTGTGACACCAAATCCCATACTCTTAACCATTACAATATCGCATCCCATTTTTAAAAGTCAAATTCGAGTAATTACTGGCTAACAACTTGCAGTAGCTTCCCTAAAACCAAAATAAGAATTTTAGGCATTTTCTGTGGCATATATCAGTAGCACTAAAACAATACACTCAAAGAGGAAAGTGTCAGCTAACCAGAACTTAGCCAACCTTGAACTGCCCTTGAAAGTGATTTGGTCATGAACTTCATTTCTCCCACAGCATATGTGGTATAACAGTCTTCTAACGAGTGACCCAGTGAGCTGGTTACAAGAGCCCAGAAAACTTGAAACTGCCATGGCATTCAAGCTCCTCAACCATTCTGCACATTCCTGAAGTGTTACCATGATAAAGTGTTCACTGATGCACAGATAAAGCCAAAGCCCACAAGGGGGGAAACATGATTTTGGAACAACGTTTCAAGGTCATATGTTCCCCAACTGTGCAAGACCATGTTTAACTCTTAGATTATGAAAGTGCAGATTCATTTTCTCAAGGACTCTGGAATAAAGTTCAAATTAGGCTGTTTAAGAAAGGGCTCTTATCAGTTTTATGAGCAACTTTCTGTAGAATTTAGCCTGCTCACTTGATAACATTGGGCAAAAATAATTTTCCAACCATAGACCCAGAGACCAAACAGTGACAAGAGCTGTACTCTCTTCTGATGCAGATTTGACATTTATCCCTGGAAGCTCTTCTCCAAGATTAGAGTATATAATTGCCTCTTGGGACTCACTCCAAGCCCTTTGGGAAATCCCCTGAAGTGCCACCAACCCTCATCCTCTCTAACTTTTAGTGCAAAGAAAGTACTGGTTGGTCCTCCATTTAAAAAAAAACTTTGCGTAGAGTAAGGGGTGTGGTCAAACAGTATTTATAATTTATGCATACTCTTTACCAACTGAACTCCCACTGGACTGGAGCCATTCTTAATATGACTAGTGAGCTGTTAGTCATCTCAAATCTCCTTGCCAGGAGGAATCTTTAATATTACAGGGAGGCAGGTTAATATGTTGAGATATTAATTTAGGTTTTGTTTATGCCTGCATTTTTTTGATTCACCTCTCCCTTGTTCCAAAAAAGGCAGCCAGGTCCTTTTTGCTACTGGCCTCAGAGGAAACTTTTTTTTATTTTAGAAGTTGTCTAAAGCATCCCTGCACTTTTCTTGAGTTTTATACTCAGAAGCCTGTGTTCCTTAAGGAAATTAAGCTAGGGGATAGTTGTGGAGGGGGAGAGAGGTGATAGCTTCTGATGGGAAAGATGTAGAAGCAGCAGTGGGAAGCTAGACAAAGCCCTGGAAAGGAAACAGAGTGGAGCATCCTGTTGATGGTGATGGTACCTGCCTCATTTTCTGGCAGTACTTTGAAAGGTAGCAAAACTTTCTAAAGAATAGCTGCCTGGTGGATCTTGTAGGCTGGGTCCATGGAAGTGGGGCTCCATAGCCTACTTGACATTAGATAGCAGAGCAGTCTGTATTCAAGAACCAGTAGAGGACAAAGAATGAGAATCTCAGTAGCAGCCATAAGGCTCATTCCCATTTTTTAGGCACTATTTTAGTTTTTTAAATGACCCTGGAGTCCCAAAATGATTGAAATAGGACCTGTAACAATAATTTCCAGTTCTACTTCGTACCCCTTCTCTTCCTGATCCCATCTCCACCCCTCTGCCTCCCTGCCCTCCACACACAGGCATGTGTAGATACATCTATACCATTTGTGCTTGTAGATGATAAAAGGATTTTAAATTTTCAATAAAAGGGAATAGTCACCCATAACTTCTCAATATGAAAACCATAAAGACTTATCTTCACTTAGACATGCAACTAGAAATGGAAAATAATTTGCAAATTCATTACCTTTTGAAGAATTTCCTGGAAAATTTAAGCTGAAATTAAGTGAAACTTTTGCCAAAAGGAACATTTGAATTTTGCTTTATTGAGCTATTAAGCTAATATATTCTCTTCTTTAAAGTTTCTACTGCTGTATGTTTCATTCAAAGCAATTTTCCAATTGTTTTACCATTAGCTTGAAGCAAAGGAAAATGAAAAGCATGACAAGGCATAAAATTGGCCTTAGCAATATCTAAGCTTGTTTCAGCCATGACCATTATCCTCAATGCTCTTACAGTCTGAACAGAACAGCCATAAAATTGGGTTATTGTTTTTAATTTTACAACCCATGATTTATTTTGTTTAACTTCAATGACAGCCTGCGATCCCAGTGTCTTCAGTTAGGAAATGCAAGCAGGAAATCAAGGCCCAGAAGTCATTAGTTGTACAGTGTAGTCATCTCATTTATCTTCCTGTATAACTACCGGAGTGTGATCCATGTGATTCCCATTATATAAACTAACATTGGAGATTTTAAAATAAAACTAGCTCATGTAATGAAACATTTTACATAGTCAGCTTCAATTTCCCTGGAAGTTCACTCTGACTTGACCCTGGACAGCTAGAATCTATGTTTTATATTTTAAATTCAAGGTCTCCCCAAGCAAAATTTTCAAATAAGGAGAACACAGCTTACTGTTAGGCATACAAGTTTTATAGTCAGAATGACCTGACTTAAATAGCTGTGTAACCTTGAATCACTCAATTTAACTCTTAGAACCTCAAGTTCCTCATCTAAAAATTGGGAATGATAATATTATCTGCATCATATGGTTGTTATGTAGAATAAATTACAATCATCTGAAAAGTATTTAGCAAAGTACCTGATATGGCAAGCCCTCAGTAAATGCTTGTCATTATTACTACTCACCTTTTTGTGATGATGATAATGATGAATGAGTCCTTAATCCTCACCTAAAGTAACTGTCAAGTTAACCAGTTCTTTAATAAAAAAGACAATCCCATTACAATAGTGGTGTTTCTTGGCATCATATAAGACTATGATCCAAACTTTTCTGGCATGTTATTCTGAATTTGTTTTAAGTCAATGAAGAAGTGCATAGATATCATTTAAAAAACCAAGATTATTCTATTATGGCCATGATAAGAAGACAAGCTTACTGCCACCATCATTTTAAGAATTCCAGTGTAAATTAAGTTTACATAATTCTAATGTGATTCATTAAATGTGCCTACAGTTTCAGTTATCTTCCATGTTCAAGTTTCAATAGGGTGATTCATTTTTGCCTCCAAACCTTGCCTACATGCCCCAATTTTTGCCTTGAGCTTGGATGTAGCCACATATTTTCTTCCATTGAACTGGCTTAGATAATGGTGGGGTGTACTAGTTTTAGAGGTAGAACTCAGCCAAATGACCTTGTCTCAGAAGCTTCCGATCATCCATTCCACTGACTGACTTACACATAACCACTTACAGCCAGTGTCTTTGTGAGCTTGCTCCTATAATTCATTTACTGTGTGGTCATTTTCTGCTGTCCTTTCCACTAGAGAGCATACCAGATAGTTCCCTCCCTCCATTTCTTTTTTTAAAATATATCTTTATTATTTCAGAAACATCAATGATGAGAGAGAATCATTTTTCGTCTGCCTCCTGCATGCCCCACACTAGGGATTGAGCCAGCAACCCAGGCATATGGTCTGACCAAGAATCGAACCATGACCTGCTGGTCCATAGGTCGACGTTCAATCACTGAGCCATGCTGGCTGGGCCCTCTCCCTCCATTTCTAACCAGAGTTTGAAGCCATCTAATTCTCTGTGTTGTTTGGCACTTCCATTCACTGCACTTGGCATCCTTTTTGCTTCCTAGTTGAAAGTCAAGTATAAGCTTTCCCTAGCCTTATACATTTATAAGAGTCCTAATATCTTTCAAACATTCCATTTAATTGTTGTTAAAATTGTGAAATTTATGTAAATTTATATTAACACTTCTCTCCCTCTTCAAAATAATTTAAATGTGTGATCTTTAATATATATATGTATATATATGTATATATATATATGTACATATATATATATATATATATATATATATAATCACTTTGTCATCAGTTGGCCTCTACACCTTCCTAATTACATTAAATTTTCCCCTCAGAAATAATACACTCCTATTTTGAATAGCAGTATCAATAAGAATTTATAATTATGTAACTTTACTATGAAAGTTATCTAAGTTGACCTAACATCCATTAATGGGGAACTCAAAATTTCAGTCTACTATGTGTTATTTCATTATAAAATGCCCAGTGTAGTTACTTATTTATATATTAATTTTTATCCTTCCTAGATTTAAGAAATACTAAATTTCCCTTCTTCTAACCAGTGAGGTGCTTAATTCAAGGAACTGCTCAGGGAGTATATGTGCACATTGCCTAGTAGAATAATAAGATAATTCACCAGGGAATGTCAATCCTGTTTTAAGTATGTAGGGTTCACACTGAATCTCTGTCGCCATCTACACAATTAGAAACTCTCCTAGGCAGAAATCAGCTGTGTTCACAACTGGCCATTTCCCAAGCTTGTGAGATGAACTGAGCACAGTCTAATTTAGCAGCACCTCAATGGTATCACCAACAGCAAGGTCGATTCCAGTTGTTTAAAACCAGACTTGATGTAGGACCTGCTCAGTGGAAATTTTTCAAAGACTAGAAAAGAACTCCACAGCACCACCAATTGTCAAGAATGGTGACACCTTGTATGTTGAGTGACATATAAAAAGTCCAGAAAGCAACAAAATGTAAAAATTCAGCTAGCCCTTTTCATAGATATCTCAGTCCAGTCCCATCAGAAAGTCTTCTTTTAGCAATCTGAGGCTGAAATTTCACGATCAGCCTTGTCTAAATGCGGCATTTAACTCATTCTCAGTCCCTTCCAAATGTCCAGTTTCTACACATGAAGTCCAAACTATAACAGCACTCAGGACCCATTTGTTTATATAAAATCTCAGCTCATGACTTTTCCTTCAACACCATCACCAAATCACTTTTGGATTTTTTTTCATGGAATTTCCAGGGGAACCAGGGTTCGTGATTGTGAGAAAACACAACCAGCCCATGATGATGGCTGCCCAGAGACCTCAGGGGACAAAGCTGTATCCTTGGTGGTGGTACAAGCCGTGTGTGTGTGTGTGTGTGTGTGTGTGTGTGTATGTGTGTGTGTGTGTGTGTGTATCCCCCTAGCTGCATCCCATCTGTTCCTTGAACCTCTCAGACTTAGATTTAACTGCCACGACCCCTTTCTCTAGTCATACTCCAGACCCATCCCTCATGTACAGCTGGGGGAAATGCAGTAACATTTATTTAACCCTTTAAGTTCTCATTCCTGAGCCTCCCACTCACAGGTTCTGCACTCCTCCCACAATCCTACTCTAGCCAAAAAACAAAATCTCCCATATGTATCAATAGATAGGAGGGCTGTGGAAAGGGATCGCTCAATACTAAATTCATCTGTCTTAGTTCTGGCTCAGCTAAGACCTCCTGTTATATCAATCTATTCATTAATAAGGTTACTTAATTTCTCAATAAATAATCTTGGACTTTTAACATATGCTCAACAATGAGCTAGAAATTGAGAAAACAGCCATAAATAAGATAAATGAGAGGTGTCTGTGGGCACTGAACTTAGTTAAAAGGGAGACACACACAAGGAAGAGGCAATTACAATGCTGTGCTATATGCACTTGGCTGGAAAAGGTGGGTCCTCATGGAAGGTAATGGAAGAGACATCATCCTTAATAGGGGCTGCAACAGAGGCTTCCAGGAGAAGAGGATGTCTAGGTAGAAATCTGATTGATCAACAAAAATCAGAGAGAGTTTCAGATAGAAGTCCTGCATGAGTGTGAAGGCCTGGAACGCTGAAAACTTGAAATGAATTACAGTAAGACTAGAAAATAAAGAATAAGGGGGAGTTCAAGAGATCAATCTAGAAAAGGAAATATAAACTAGGTTTGTTTTCCTCTAAATGTGGCCCAAGGACCCCCTGAAAGAGAAGCACCCACTATAATTGTTTTAAAAATAAATGTTTTTAGCTACTCTCCAGATACATTCTCTTTGAGCCAGGGGCTTGGGCATGTACATTTTAAATGATTTTTTAGGTGGTTCCTACCAGGGCAAAGTTTGAGAAACACTGGATTAAATCAAGCAAGGCCAGATGAGTCACTTTCAAGAGTTCGGGCTAAGCCTAAAATAAATGGGAAGCCTTGTTATGCAATACAATGGCATGATTAAGATGTGTGTTTTTGACAGTTCTTTATAGAACCAATTTAGAGAATGGACAAGTTGAGCAACAGACAGATCTCTCTGCCCAGTTTTGGCTATGATCATTAGGTTGAAGTCCAAGATTTCAGCATTTTTAAATACAGGAATTACCAAATTGCATACCCAACTAAAACCCTATGTAGCTACATTCTCAATTTATGTCAGCCGGCTTTCTTTAGGGTGATCAACTATCTCATTTGCCCAGAACCAAGGGATTTCCCAGTGTTATCACAGAAATGCCACCAGGATGTGGGAATTCAGTGCTAAAGACAAAACTGGGACTAATTGGTCACCCTACAATTACCAAGAATAATTTCCACTATAATCCATCGGGTCACACAGAGTTCTCAATATAGTACTCTTTTTGAAAAAAAGATTCTGAGACTAAAAGAATCTTTAAGTGAAAAAAAGATGGTATTAAAGAGAACAGAATTAAAACAATCGTTTTGTGGTTAAAAAAAAAAAAATACCAAGCACACTGTTGCTTGAATGCAAATTTAAAACAGAAACAGAAATTCCGGCAGTGCCTTTTAATCTGTAAGAGCAGAGGCTCTCAAGCATGGTGTTGCAATCAGCAGAGGGGCATGTTGCAAGGAAATTATTTTTAACTACTCAGAGTAAAAGAACTGAGTTTGTAAATGATTTACTCTTAAAAATACAGAAAATCCAGGTTGCCTCACTGGCATTCTGTTACACTTTCTTCAGCAGGAGAGCAAGTGGTGGAGTTATTGCATACCTGCTCAGAATAACCAAAAGCCTGAGTGGACTCGGGGATTTGCTCTGAACACAGGGGTATATAGCATCCATCATTGCAATACAGAGGAAAAGAAACTGAGAAGCACTGCTTGAGTGGTAACCTGACAAGCCGGTTTACAGAAGGAAAAATAGAGAAAAGGAAATTAAAAATACTTCTCCTTTACATGCTCAGTTGTTATCATAGGACAGTTTTTACCCAAATATTAGTACTACGGTTGATTTTAGGTAGTACAAGGATAAAGCATTTTATATTTCAATACTTTAGTGCTTATTTTCCCATATAGTGAAAAAATATAAAATTAGTACACCAAACCTGCCATTCCATGAACACTGGTGCTTAAGGTAAGGTTAAACATAAAATATGTCAACGTTAATAGAGATTTAGTAAATAAGAGTATAGGTGGTAGAGAGCAAAAAATTGTGAAAGTGGTATGGGAATGACTCAAGGGTGGGAAATGTTATACTTGTTTAAGTAAAATCAGAGAAAAATGCTACATTTTATGTTATAAAGGTGAGAGCAACAAAAATGTCACATTTCAAAGCTGAATTCCTTAACATGTTGAACACTAGAAACTTCAGCTCACATATTTCTACCAGTTCAGTTGTCTGAATTAGGTATTTCAAAAACAACTGTCCAATTAAGAAAAGAGCAGATCGAAACAAAGGAAAGCAAAATAACTCAACAATTAACATTTTTAATTATGATTTTAACATCAGTCGAATCGCAAGGGATCCAATTTTCCAGCAACTGTATGTCATGATCAAAATATAATAGCAGCTCAAATTTTCAACTTGGTTACCTCAGTGGATATCACCTATCCAGATAAACCAGAAAATAAAACCTTTAGGTCAAAGACAAACAAAAACAGGAAAACATTAAAAAATAAAGTGCTTTAACCATTATATATGCAGTTTATCTCTTTCATGAATGTTAAGATACAAGAATTGGTCTGGATAATAAAATCCATTGCCTTTGTTAACAACTATGGTTTAAAATCATTCCTGATATTTCTCCAAACATATTATGTTTTTCTAACACTCTATTGCAAAACTCTATAATGCAAAAAAAGGCTTTAAAATGCCTGCTGTCATGTTATATTTTCTCTCCTTTACAACCTAATTATTTATCATGAGACCACATTTTCAGTTGAACTCTCTGCTTTAAGGTTTTATGGTTGAATAAGAGCAGTTCTCTTAGATTTGAGCAAAATATATCAGACTGTACTTTCATGCTCCAAAATGTATTTTCTTGAGTTAACAGGATTTTTCTTCCTGGAGAAGGTGCCATTTATTTAGAAAATAAAATACAAACATAAGCATTGCAATTCAACCTAAGGTTTGTTCTCTAACTTGTCCTATGTGCTATTGCTCAGTTCCAGAAATTATGTTTTCATGATCTATAGGAAGTCAGCAGTTAAATTATAATTATGAATCTTATTAGTCAATTTAATTTTAATAAAGTAAGAACCTTTCTTTTGTTACATACAGGTTTTAATTTTTCAGTGCAGATCCCCAAACTTTAATGTCCTTATGGCATTAAAATTTTGGGTATTAGATAATCATGGAGAAGTCTCTGCAAAAATCCTTCAGGCGGGGTATCAGATTTTACACAATACACATATCTCCACTATAAATAAAGTCACCAAGAAATAGTCTTTTTTCCAAGGACTACAGTAGTCTTCCTTCCAAAAGAGGATAGTATGACATCATAGCAAAGATGCCAAGTGTTAGAAGCAGATGCTTTGGTTGAAAAGCCATCTCTTCTACTTACCAGCAGTTGACCTTGGACTATTTACTTAACCTCTCTTTTCTTCATATGTACAATAAGCATTAAAATAGTTCCTCATAAAGTTGTTCTGAGGATTAAAGAGTTAATGCATATACAGTGCTTCAAAAGTGTCTACTACGTCATTTACTCAGTAAATTTGCTCTTATCATACTCACTGCCCATCACTCACTCACCACCCTGGTGCAAGCTGCCATGGACTTATCTGGAGTCACTATTTCCAACGACCCATTTCCTTAAAAATAGACCTGGAAACACTAACAGGAGGTTTTTATTTAAGGCAGCCAATGTGCACCAACAGTATGATGATTAGACTATATGATCTGGGGTTTTTTCAACTTTGAAATGAAATTAAATGATGTGATTAAATGACAGCAAAGGGGGATTTTCTTTGTTTTAATTTCCTATACCTCATCCTCCTAGATCTCACATCTCCAGAACTGAGTTCTTTATCAGGATGGGTTAGTTTGTTGATTTGTGGAGTTTTTGTTTTATTTGGAGGGGGGGAGGGAAGGGATGCCCTTGAAGGTCACCGGAATCCAATGGAATATTAGAGAAACCAAGATTGCATCCATTTATTTCTCAGAATGAGCAGACCCGCCTCAGCAAAATGTGAACACCAAAGGGACTAAAAGGACTGAAATAACAGAGTACGTGTTAATACAACTCATGACATCAATAAGCTGAAGATAATGTGTAGAAAGAACTGAACAATTCTTGGTGAGTCATTATTCTTTAGTAAATGGGGATGAAAATAGCTAATTCTGAAGATAACTCTAGGCAAGAGAAAGCAACCTACGTCACTCCATATTTTTATACTGAATTTAAAGGAGACATATGGAGGTTGGTTATTTAAAGAAAAATGGTATTTAAAAATAAAGTTTCAGATTATATTACTAGACTTTTATTAAAGTATCATCAGTACCAAGTACATAGTTATCATTTTGTGCCATGAAGTGAATTACTCCAAATATCTACTCTTACTCTATTTATTTAAAATATCCAGTCAAATATTACCATACTCCTCTGATTCTTATAATCCTATCTAATAAACAGGGAACATGCAAGTTGACCATCACACTGTCACAAAGATGGCAGTGCCCAGTCCCCTCAGTCCTGCCAGAGTCCCACAGTCCTTTCAGCCCAGCTGGGGAAGGAAGGGGGGAGCAGCTGGACCTGCCCAAGGCACAGGCAAGCCTCGGATGGCAGCTACCCAGCGGACGCCCAGCCACCCAGGGCCACCTGAGGCTCAGGTAACCAGGGCCGGCCGAGGCTTGCACTGCCGGCAGTGGCAGCAGCAGAGGTGTGATGGGGCGTCGCCTTCCCCTGAGGGCTCCCAGACTGTGAGAGGGGGCAGGCCGGGCTGAGGGACCCCCCCCCACCCCACTCCAGTGCATGAATTTTCATGCACCGACCCTCTAGTTATAATAAGAAGAATCTCCTAGTGTTTTCACCATACACAGGGTCTAAGATCGGTCTATCCTGTGCCATATTCCAAGGAGAGCAGAGCATATATTATAGCAAGTGCTCATGGCTTTTTCTCCCTTTATGGAACATGGAATAAAGAAAGGAAATACTTTTCTCACACGAGTGACCTTTGAAATGAGGACTGTTGTTTCATAAAGTCTTTTCTAATATGTGAAAAGTTTAAATAAAGGAAACAGTGTTCTCATACATTCCATATCAACACAACAACAGAACTAAAAATAATTCTGTGCTGCCAGGGCATTTCAGTCTCCAGCCCTTGACTCAGTTTAAACCTACTACTGGTGCCAAGAGCTTTCAGGCTCCCATGGAGGGGAAGAGAATCGGGCCCACTATTGGTTCTGGGTAATCTGGCTAATCGTGGATGAGTTCAAAGTATTCAATTGGATCTAGTGTTAGAATCTAGGAATATGCAGCCAGTATTGTGTTTGAAAGCAACATTTTAAAAAATTAATTGTATACATTTCCTTCTTATATTTCAGAAAAACTCTAGGTCCTGCAGCACAAGAGTTAGCTTGCCTGCATTTTCCTCAGAAAGTGAAGACAGAAAGCTGCAATGATCTTTGTAATGTCTCCAGAGAAAACAGACAAAAACTGTGCTTTGTCCTCAATTAGCTAAATAATGCAAAATAAAGACTCACTTTCACCTAAAGTAGGGGGACTACTTGGAGCCTAAAATAGGTTTGGCTTCAATTATCTAGATGATCTACTTGTGTGTTTATTTAGTCTGAAATTAGAAGCTTAAAAATGAATCAACATTCAAGTGAAAACTAAACCACTTGGAAAACTCACTTCAGAAGACTTTGACTTTAAAACGACCTTTTTGGGTGGCCTATTTGTCAATACACTTAATAAACCTTGGTCTTATTTACTTTAGCTTTGCACTTCAAAACTTAAGAATATTATTAAATTCAAAAAGACCTTCCTAACCTGCCTGTCAGGAATTCACTTCCTTGACTGATCCCCGCCCCCCTGCCCACGTCTCTTTCTCTCTCTCTCTCTCTCTCTCTCTCTCTCTCTCTCTCTCTCTCTCTCTCTTCTCTTTCTTTCTCTCTCTCTTTCTCTCTCTATGCGCCCATCCTTCTGTCCCTTTGTTTCACTCTGAGAAGAACAGACAACCATCTGCACTGTGCAAGACTGCAAGTCTTGTCGATGTCGGTCTGTACATTAGAATCACCAGGGGCTGAGGCTCCGGCTCCCCTGAACACCAATCACATCCAAGTCTCTCTGACTGGAACCCAGGCATCATGTTTGTAAAAATCCCAAGGTGAACCCCATAGCCAGTGAAGGGTGAGAGCCACTGTTTTAGGAGGTGGACAATTTTTCTACAAAATTAAAATAGCCTAAACAAGACCCATTGGAAGCACCTGACTTTTCCTCCGCGCCCTCACTCCCAAGTTTTTCCCCTTTGGTTGGTTTACCCTCTCGTGAAGCCGGTCACACTAGGTGTCAAAAGGTCTTGAAAGAGAAAAGGTCCCATACTGTTTAGATTTTTTATGCACTTACTCAATAACTATTTTCTACATATCTACTGTAAAAGTCTTGTAAAGGGTTTACAAGAATTTGTTAGGACATAAGCCTTTCCCTGAGAGATCTTCAGCGCAATAGGGAAGAAGGTCAGGAGCAAAATGAATGACAGGACTCGGTGACAAGTGCTGAAACTGAGGTGCGAGGGGGGGGGCATAAAAAACTTATTTTTCTTGTAGGCATCAAAGACAGCTTTACAGGAAAACTGCATTTGAGTTGGTCGGGGAAGTGTAGTAGGTGCCCTAAGCAAACGGAGAGGGAAGTAGAGTGGCATTCCAGGCAGACGGGAAATCTCTGTGAGGGCAAGGAAGCATGAACAAGTCTCAGGAGCCTTAACTGGTTTGGAGAGGCTGAGTGCTGTGCGTGTGTGTGTGTGTGTGTGTGTGTGTGTGTGTGTGTGTGTGTGTTGGGGGTGGGACTTGTGGCACATGAGTTTGGAGACGGCAGGTGGAAGAGTACTCCATGCATTTAAGATGAAATGGGCCTGGAGTTAGTTCCTGAGGTTATTATGTAAGTTTATTGATTTTTAAGAAACTGGATTATTATTGAATGTCTAGCATTCTGGTGAATATTTTGAAATACGTTTCATTTTCAAACATTTGTGTGAGAGAAAAAGTATGCCACTAGCAGGGTAAACAAAGACAAGGAATACTTGACAATTAACACTCATGTAATCCTTCTGATTTTAAATTTGCACTGGATTATAAGGAAGAGAGTGAGGTAGAAAATCGAAATCTGTTAGACTCTGGATATTGGGTGAACTGACTGTGGTCTCAGATCAAAAATTATTATCTTAATCAGACACTGAGAAGACACAGGGAACAATGCACTTGTAACATCCTCCTCCACATAAGGGCTCTGGCTAGCTAATCTATGTAAAGTGCTCTGCATTTGCTACAGGTGATCTCACTACACTCATAATCGTACTTCTATTTAGGTTACCCTTATCAATTTCCTCATGTGTAAATCCCATCCTGCTCAAATGCCAGTTCCTCTGGCAAGTTTGCTCAGTCCCTGCCTGTCACACATCCTAAATACAATCTCTCCCTGGACTCTGCCCAATCCATTTATCTGTATCTCTTTCTGCCTCTTACATGAGTGATACATGCACGTGTTTGATTCCTGTTTTAGAGCAGGGTCTGTGTCTAATTTTAAAAAATAGACATTTAGCAAACCCCTGGTATCATTCACATATAGCATCTCATTTAATCCTAACAACAGCTCAGCTGGTACTGTAACTTAGAAGCTATTATCTAAATATTCAGATGGGCAAATTGAAGCTCAAAATATTAAGTGACTTCTCCAAGATTATACAACTAGCAGGTAAACTAAGTATGAAGTGCCAAATTTGGAAATAGGCTCTTATCTCAACTACCACTCACTCAGTCATCTCACTTAAAGAAAGAGACCAGAAGCATGTTTTTTAGAGACTACATATGCAATAAATGAGTTTAATAGATAACATGTCTTGCTTTTGCTATGTTTAAGTGAACATATGTCTAAATATACATCAGTTTACAAGCTGGACATGTCCCGAACATCTGGTCATAGGTCAGTTACTTGAGATTAAAAATACTTTTCCTACAAAACCAATGTCATGCAAAGAAGGTAAGATATCACATGAAACTACTGACTGCCTGCTGAACACACAAAGTATCAGAATGCAAGTAGCCACCACACACGTAATGTTTCTTTTGGAAGTGTATTCCTAGTTTTCTTTTCTTCTGAGCCAGGAGATGGGACTGCCCATCATTCCCTGATTTCCCCAGCTTGTGAGGCTGAGAAACTTTTCAGATATTCCACACTATAACAGACCATAAATACATTCTGGAAAAGGCCATGTCATGCACTGCATATGACACATAGATACCTGTCACCTAAGCTTCAAGAGGACAGAGATTCTTGATTTGTTGACTAATATGTCCCAAATCCCTAGAACAGTACCTAGCACATAATAGGCACTCAATAAATATTTTTAAGTAAAACAGCAACTTGCTCTTTTTTTCATACATATCCCCAGGTAAAAGGCAATACCTAAAACACTAGATGAGGTAATTTCTTAATGATGTCTTAAAATAAAAGGTCTATCTTTCCAGCTCATTCTAAAATTAGAACACAGAGGCAATCGATTAATATATGTTTGGCCCAACAGTATTCAGGTCAACTCATGGCCACACACAGTCTTCCAATGCACAATTTTTGGAAGAATAGAACAGGAAACAAAAATCTAAAAGTGATCCATTAATGTGATCATAAGAATGGAAAACTGGACCCAGAAAACTATTACTTTTAATTAGATTATTTGGTCTAGTTTATAGCTGACATTGTATGTGTACTGAATCTATGAGTGGTCTTTGCACAGAGGTGCCAGATGAGAATGGACAAGATTGACTAAGTTGGATAAAAAGATTTGTTTTGGAGTAGGAAGTATGGTCTTAGAAAGATCTGGGTTACTAAGGTACAGCATGGAATTTTAAGAATAGCAGAAATGCTCATTTTTGAATTGTTTATATACCACACACATTAGAGGCAAGGGAGAGAGGAGGTGATCTTTCCGGTCATTCACTAGCACATAGAGCTGGGAATAGAGACAAGTTTTAATGAAATCTCATACAGCTTTTCTCTTGTTTTCCTGGAATTAATAAGTTAAGTAAGTGAAAACCTGCATATATGTGGTATCTTATCAATATAGAGATCTGAAGTAATTTCTCCAGGGAACAAATAGCATTTCACTGAGTTCCTGGGGCAACAGGAAGTGAGCACACATAAAAACAGTTACCAGATTGGAAAGTCATTCCCCCAACCTCTTATAAATCCTAAGTACTACTTATGATGAGAATGTTCTTGCAATTCTCTACAATGATGTATTATTTACCGACTGAATGAAAAATTAACTGGACATGAAAATAGACTGTCAATTAAAGAACTCCAACTTATTCTTGGTTTTATATTTCATCATTTGTTACTCTATAGTTGTAAAGAAATTAATATGAAATACAAATGTCAACAAAACAGCCTCCTATCATGCTTCTGTTCCCAGAATGTAATAGGGTTTGGGGAACATCCCAGTCTGGGGGCTGGGGGGGAGGTGGGGGAGGGGGAACACCTTCTCTTCAATACTTTTGTATGAAAATAAATTTGGGAAAACTGGCATAATAAAAAGAGTACTGGATTTGGAATCAAAAGTTTCATGTTCAAGTTGTGACTTGGGTAAGTCACAACCTCTCTAAACTTAATTTCCTTCATCTGCAAAATAAAGGTAATGCTAACTATAATAAAAGGTTATTGCAATAACTCTAAGTTCATGTGTAAATGTGCCTGGCAGAGAGGGTACTCAATCTTGAGTGTTGTTGCAAATTATTTATTTTTTATTTTGTTTTAAAAACAACAACTTCCTTTAATAACACAACCAGAGAAAAGGGATATGCACTCTTCAGTCATCTTGGGGAAGTTCATAGTGATGGGGCAGGGGAAGGAGTCAGTTTACCCACCAAGTAAACATACAGGCTCATAGGTCCCAAAGTCCCAGATCTCTACCCAACATCATCCTGAGCCATCACCCATCCATCTGATCTAAGGCAGTCCAGGGTATAGGGAACACCACCTGGCTGATTCACCACCACCCTGAGAAACAGCTCTGAACTAATTATAGTCAAGGTGGCCACAAGTTCTCTAGCATCTAGTGTAACTCTTTAATATCCAAATGAAGTGGCCCAAGTCCCCATTCCTAGTACTGTGAAATTCTGTTGCCCTCATTGATGTCTTAGCATTTCTACGGCATGAAATGAAGGGTGCGTACATGTTTTCCATTGCTGCTCACTCAGAATTTCAGCTCCCTACCCAATTACCTGTGCCCGGCTCCCTATCTCCCTTCTTGAAGCTGTTCTCTCCCTAGTCTGATTTTCACTAATATGGGCATGGTCTCTACTCTCTTGCTGTCCTTAAAGAGCCTCTAACACAAAGCTGTTTTTGAATAACAGACTTGACCAAAACTTTGGGCATAATAAGAATAATTACAGCACGGGGCTAAAAACATCTGCATATTGAATTTCAGATGTTACTTTTCTGAGAAATTCATTTGTCTCCCCTCAGTTCATAAAAATTTTCACCGACTATGAAAAGTTGAGTTCTATTCTGGAATTCATTCATCCCAGATATGCTTGGACTTCACTCTCCCTTCATCTTTTGCAAAGAAAACCTAAATTCCTGCCATATTAGAGCAATTGGTTCTCTATTTTACGCTCTCCCATCGGGACTGACAATTCCCTAAGGGGAATTCTCCTGGAACCAACATCTCAACAGGAGCATCTAAGAAAAAGGAAAAGAGCTTCTTCCTACTTCATACAATTTAGAGCAATAGGGTGCTATTATCAGATTTAGGTAGAAGGGTTACAATCAGGCATGTCTACCAAGGGAAAACATCATTGGCAGGAAGGAGCTGAATGCTTCCTTTAGCTGATGTTTCCCAAAGAAAATGAAATGTTCTCCAAGGGTTTTCATCACCTCCATATACTCCAACCCGTTAGGTGATAAAGAGCTTACAAACCTAAGCTCTAAGCAGAATAGAGTGCTATAGATCCCAGAAAATGTAAGGAGCCATCAAGTGTCCCTACCATAGTAGCATCTGGCTTTGCTGTGCAGCTTCGGAAAGAGCCAAATAAGCAGACTCGAGAGTCCATTGGCTCAAACTAGAAAGCAAAGTGGAGAAGGCAAAAATGATTAGTAAGGAAAGTGTGGAGAACTCATTTTATTTCTCACCCTATCAGGAGTTCTTACATGGGAAAGGGGAAGCTCCCACACAAGTATAGGAGTTGCCAATAAAGTTACCTTCATGAAATATACCAAAACCTTGCCACATATTTGCTGAGAAGATCTGGTCACTCCCTCAGCCGTGGGAACCTGGCCACTTCTTTTCACATCCATCATAGCCTTCCTACTCCAAGTGTTATGACCTTTCTCCTGGAGTTCTACAATCATCTTTTATCTAATGTTCCTCATATCCAAACTGACTTCCCTCCCATCTTTCTAAACCTGTGTGATCTTTGAAAATCTTAACTATGATCATGTCAGCCCCCTCCCCCAATGCTTAAAATTGTCAATGACTTAGTATTCTTCATACAATAAAGACAAATCACCATAACATGGCACACAAGCCTATGGTAGTCTAGCCTTCGCCTACCTCTCAAGCCTCATGCTTCCCTCTGTTGCATTCGGCTATGGAGGCCCTTGTTCAGTCACTTTGATTCATGGAGCTTCATCCTACCACTGGTCCCTCTGCTAGGAGCACTCTTTCTTCCAGCTTTCCCTCATCAACTCCTACTCTTCCTTCAGGAGCCAGCTCAGATATCAGTTTCTCAGTGAAGCCCTCCCTATTCTCCTTGAAGGATCAAATACTACAGTTGCAATTCTGAATTTGTTTGGGTGTTTTTCTGAAAAATATGTGACCCTCCTGTAGACTTCATGAAGATGAGATTATGTCTGAATTTTTTAGCAATGTATTCCTTTGTTGAATGAGTGAATGAATATTTTTCCTGTACCTTGGAAATTAAGAAACCTCTCAATCAAATTGATTACTTTTCAAATAGCCATGTTTTAAAGCTCTATTACAAATGAGGAATGCTGTTAATACAAAGATTTGTTATGATTAGGTTTATTACTATTATTATCAGCATCATAACTGGTTTATTGTCAATATCATTGCCATCATAACTCAGTACTTTATAACTAGTATTACATTTATTAATTAGATTTTATACTTTTATTATTTATAAAATGTTTTCTGTGAAAGCCAAATGGCATTGAAAAAAGAATATACTAGTATTACAGAAGTTACCACACTATGGCTAGAGAGTCATTTTAGAACTAAGTGTTGCCTATGGATCTACTTTATTAGTACTTCCAGGAGGTACATGCCATTTAGAAAATTAAGGCCTTAAGATCAAAGTAACATTTACAGCCACTTGAGAAGTAACCTTTTCTAATGATAAACTCATCATATTAGACTTGGATGGGACCTTAGAGGTCATTTACCCACATTCCTTATTTCATACACAATAAAGCTAAGCCTGGACTTCCATAAGGTCATGTAGCCAAGGCAAGCCCTGGATCTATTTTTATTCAGGTCCTCTGAAGCTACCATATATTAAAGCAACCTCACACCTATTAAAACTGAGGGTTCTAACTATTCATAGCCCACCATCATAGAGTCACCTTGAATGTGAATAGTTTTCCAGGCTGGAATTTCATATAAATGACATTCATCTTTATTTGTTATTTAATTCCAGTCTATGCTTAGAAACTAGTTCTGCCATGTAATTCTACACATGAAGAAAAAGATACTTCAAAATTACTTATATGAGTCACTTTCTAAAAAAAAAAAAAAAAAAAGTAAAAAGCCTTCCACCTTAAATAAGAATGCTCTGCCACTATGAAAAGGGGAAGTTCCAGTGTGACCCCAAGGTCAACTGCACACCCACCAGGTCCAGTTTCCGTATCTGTTTTCATCTACATCCAGATGCAGAACTCAATACCTATTTGCTTTCACCCAGAAGAAGGCATTCACTCTAATGTTAATGAGCAATACAGCCTTTATTGATGATTAAAGGGGAGCAAGAAGGTGACATTATTTTCACTAATCTCAGCAAAGAACTTCAAAAACTTATCAGAAATTTCTACTCCCTCCAAGTACCTCCTCAGCCAAGTTGCACCAGGGTTTGTTTGTTTCCTTTTCCCATTTATGATGTATAACCTCACTTTTCCCCTCCTCCCTTCCCAATTTCCCTTTCCTCAGGAATGCGTTATTCCTTTCCCACTCATCCATCCCCTTTCTTTTCAGAGCAATGTATCTGTGACCGAACTACTACCTTTAAACTTCATATTCACCTCTCAATGTACTCCACAAAGTAAAGGGACTTCTGATTAGAAAGACATTTAGAGCGTGCGCGTGTGTGTGTGTGTGTGTGTGTGTGTGTGTGTGTGTTTTCTTTTCTTTTTCCCAAACACATACCTAATTCTCCCCTAGACAAATTCTGGCAACTGAAAATGTCCCCATCCTATTATTATATGAGTGAAAAAATAAAACCTCTCCTATAGTGATCAGAACTGATTCCTCTTAGGACCTGCTGATATCATAAAGGGGTTTCCTACAGTAGTTTTGTTCTTGGTGAAAATTTGAAATATTTAAAAATGCCTCAGAGAATAAAAAAATAACAACAACAATCCACCCCATCTCCCCCCCCCTTTTTTTTTTAACCAGGCCTTCAATTCCTAGTGGTCCTTGGAAAAAACTTCATCAGGCCTCATAACTGCAATACAAAAAAGCAGACTCCCTTCCAGAAATTTTAGGGGTAGGAAATGATCATAAGAGTAGAAAGTATAGACAAGCAGTGCCTGGAACACAGAAGTAGATTCATTTCTCATTCCTTTAACACGCCTTTCCCTTAATAAAATGATAATGAAGTTATTACCAATGATCTAATACCTCTCTTTGCAGACTACACAAACCCAGGTTCCTTTGTCTCATAACAAGATGCCTACTGATGACCAAACCCTCACTAGTGATAGCAGGCCATCCAGAAAGTTCTTAATGAAACTCCAAGGGAAAAAGTATCTTACAAGCAAACGATATGTTGGAAGACTTTGCAGTGTAAGAATCTGCTCTCATAAATACTAGTAAGACAAGAATAGAGAATAAAATAGATAGTACCTACAAAAGTTAGCAATTTTTCTAAATTTCACAGTTCCTATTTTAGGCCACTCTTTTTGAAAATGTTTTCAAGGATAATATTAGATTATAAGTGAAAACGAACGAATATTAATAGTAGATGAAGGTAAGAATAAGACTTGTTTATACTTTACCTCCTTATGGAATAGAATTTCCCATTGGACTACATATATGTGGCCTATTTTTTCCAATTTCAAGATTATTGAAATTTCAAGACATACATCCTTTTGTGTGCTTCTGCTAATGCTATTTTAAAAAATTCTTTATTGTTTAAAATATTACATGAGTCTCCTTTTTCCCCCCATTGACCTCTCCCCTGCCACCCCCTCCGCCAAGTACTAGCCCTCACTCCCGCCCCCCTCCACCCCGCCACTGTCTGTGTCCATTGGTTTTGCTCATATGCATGCATACAAGTCCTTTGGTTGATCTCTTACCCCCTCATACCCCACCTTCCCTCATAAGTTGTACAGTCTGTTCCATGCTTCTATGTCTCTGTTTCTATTTTTGTTCATCAGTTTATGTTGTTCATTATATTCCACAAATAAGTGAGATCATGTGGCATCTATCTATCTCTGACTGGCTCTGCTAATACTATTTTTATTATGGCACTTTATTTTGTTGGGTTTTTTTAATTTATCTTTACTGTTGAAATATAACAGATGTCCCGTCTTTTCCCCCCTGCCCCTTCCCTCTGAGAATGGTCAGTCTGTTGCATGCTTCCATGTCTCTGGATCTATTTTGTTTTTCAGTTTCTTTTGTTCATTAGATTCCACAGATAAATGAGATAATGTGATACTTGTCTTTTGTTGTTTTTTGACTGATTTATTTCGTTTAGCATAATACTCTCCAGGTCCCTCAAAGCATAAGAGATCCTTTTACAGCTGCATAGTATTCCATTGTGTAAATGCACTTTAAACATAAATGAATCATTTTCATATTTTTTCTACGTAGAGCAGTATTTTTTAAAACTTTATTTTTCTACATAGGAATGTATTTTAAAATATGTTTCACTGAACTTTTAGAGAGAAAGGAAGGCAGAGGGAGTGAGAAAGAGAGAAACATTGATGAGAGTGAAACCAAATGGCTGCCTCCTGCACACCCCCTACTGGGAATGAAGCCTGCAACCTAGGTATGTTCCCTGACTGGGAATCAAACCAGGGACCTCTCAGTTCATGGGATGATGCTCCACAAGCTGAGCCACATCAGCCAGGGCTAGAAAAGTATTTTTAAAGTTATTTTTACTTATTTTTTCAAAATGTACACAAATTAAAAGTATAATTTTAAAATTACCAAAATTAAAATTCTAAATAAACTAAGTAAATCTGTATATTTCATTTCTTTATTTATAACTCTCTAAAATAATAATTACATTTTATATTTTTTGGAAAACATTTGTTTCAGTTGTCCCTTACAGTATAGTATTAACCCACAGCACCAAAAACCTGAATGGGCCAAATTAATTAATCAAACATAATTGCTGATTTTACAATGATTCCTAAAGGCTTCAATATTATGCCCTCTGTAGCAGCATAGAATCATTCCAATTTAATTAGATAAGCCAATGTACTTGCAGAGTAATTCAGAATGCAATTTAGTTTGGGGGTTTAGTAAACATCTAGGGACTCATTCATTATGACCTCCACATTGAGTTTACTTTTTAAAGCAGAATTAAACTATTCACTTAGAACTATAAAAACTAAGAACTTTTTTATCCATAAGCCTTATACAGTATATGTACCTGCCATGTTTATATTGACTCTGTTTCACCCCTTCTCAAAACTACAATTTGAGTTAGTAGTTACAGCAGCAATGGCCAGGAGTGACTGACAAGTCCCCTCTGTGACAGGGTGCCAGGATGCCTGAAGCACCTCTGTCAGCATCACTAATCTGTAACCCACCTGCTGATCTGCTGCTGGGATTTTCCTCAAGACAAACAACCATCATGTGACTGGACCCAAACTATTTAAACTATGTGTTGTTTTAAACCAGGGGAGGGAGCAAAACCGTCCTACCATAAACATCTAATGGAGTGAACTCATTTTGAGACAGATGTTTATGTAAACTCCCAAGTAGAGATGCCAACTCCTAGTGAATTAACCTATGATGCCTCCTAGCCCCTCCTACTGATTAGTCATTATTCTCATCTGATGAAATGAGAATATAGGTCCAAAGGTCAGGCACTTTCATACTCTGAGAAAATTCAAGTGTCCTCTTGTTTTCAAATGCTTTCCTGGCTACCATTTGTGTCAGAACATTGTAAAAAAAGAGTTGTTTTCAAAAGTCAACTGAAATAAACATCTGAAATCAGCTCAGGTCTCTAAACCAGATAACAAAGTTAGAACAACAATCCAAGAAGGGGAACATTGAATTTAAAAGAAAAATAACTTGATAAAACTATTAGACAGCTAATAAATACTACCAGTATAGATTATAATACACCATTCTGGATGAATGGACATTTTATTTCTTTGTTCCTTTATATTAAATTTAGAGGTAGATGGGGGAAAAAAAACTTTTCCAGAAATAAAGAACTAGCTAAAGGAAATAGAATAAAAGCTGTAAAGCTAGTAAAGTATCCTACTTTATCCAATACCAGTGATTAATGATAAATATGTTTGAAGAAGAAAGTCTTATGCTGTCCTTATTAATACAATGTCACACATTCTTCAATGAAAAGTTTATGACCTGAAGTTCTGGGTGTCACCTCCAAAAGCTTTGCAAGTCAAATTTAGAATCAGTGCCTGTTTTGTATACCAATAATAGATATTCCCCTAGAAAACTTGGAAGGAAAGTTGATGCCATCAAGGAAAGTGGGTTTAAATTTTCTGCTTTACTTGTAATCATTGTTTGTTTGGTTAAGCTGTAGTGAACAAAGTCTAAGATATAGAATATGTCAATGGTCAAAGAGCCTTGTACTTTCACATAGCATCATTATCAGGTATACCAGCAATTAATTACTCATTGCCTACAGGCATACCCATAGAGCTGAAACCTACATGATTGCAGACTTTGTATTTCTACATGTACACACTGGAATGTGTTTGTGTTTACAGATTGCCTCGCCCAAATTGATCCTCTGAAGCAGGCTTGTCTAAGTAGAGTTAAGAGCCCAAATAGATGCCACTAGACTGTAAGTTATATAAGTTCAAGGATTTTGTTCATTGCTGTATTTCTAGAACTCAGAATAGAGCCTGGCATGCGGTAGGAAATTGCTGCTAGTTAAATAAATGAATGTTGCATTGCCTATGCTCAAAAGACCATGCTGTTGTTCATAGGAGAGTGCCCTAAGCCCAAATCTGGAGACTGCTTGTTTTATGCAAGAGTCTAGAAAGCTTAGTTTTCTTGTTCCCCAGGTCACCCAAGTAAAAACAGCAAATTATAGGGAGATGGGGATGTACTACTAGAAACATACTCAACATAATAAAAAATGAAAGCTGCCATCCAATATCCAGAAAAAGTGATTAAAAAAAAAAAAAACACTATAAAACTTAGCTACAAGTCCTCAAAAAATTAACCCAAAAATGTATGTTTATTTAACATTTGATGTTTTTGGTGTTCCAGCATTCATACAATTTTCAAACAAAATATATGTTTGCTTTGATATGTTTCTCAACATTATATAAATGGAATCATATTGTATGAAGTCTTCTGAGATTGGCTTTTATCACTCAAAATTAACTTTGAAATACATCTATATTGAAGCTTCTGGTTTGTACATTTCCTACCTGTGAACAAACAACAATTTATCCATTCTAATACCTATTACTAGCCATTTAACTATGTCCAATTCTGTGCTTTTATAAATAATGTTTTGATAAACATTCCTACATATTCTGGCTGCATATATACGGTGCTAGAGGCTCTCTGAGGTTTATACCCTGAAGTGGAATAGCTGGATTGCAGGGAGTGCACGTTTGTCAGCATTTTTAGGTGCTACCAAATTGATTTTCTAAATGCTTGTACCACTTCACATTCACACTAGACTTTGAGATACTTTGTATTTATCCAATTCTTAGTTTACCAATCTTGTGGGTATAGCATATTATCTCATTGCATTTTAAGTTTTATGACCCACAGTTCTTTAGGTCTGGGGGGACTTTTGGGATGGAGAGGGTTTCCTCATTATTGTCTCTCCCTGCATACCATTTGGGGAGTTTCTATTAACCTATCATCAAGTCTACTTATAATTTCCTTGGCTGTATCTTGGATTTCCTTTTGATTCTCCTATATAGTTTCCCCCTCTTGGTTTATATTATCCATCTGTTTTTACAGAGTGTGAAGGAAGAGGAGAGTTCTATAAACTTCTGACTAAGTCTCAGTCATTTAAAGTCCTGTGTCTCAAGCCTGAGGCCTTCACAGTGCCTCTGCCCCTCCTCCACTTCCAAAGCTTTCCACCAGCCCCCTAGTCCCTTCTCTGGCCACAGTATTCCCAATCTATTTCCTTGAAACACTGTCCCTTATTGACTATGTTTTAGTTTTTTCCTTGTAGGCGATACAGGGAGACTGCAGGGGTAAGATGGGGAGGAATTCTTTCCTCCATCTGGGATGTTTTCAGAATTGTGCTCTAACAAAGTCCTTTCATCTGGAGAGTAGGCCTTCCGTATGAAAAAGGCTTGGGCATCTTTTACAATATTCTTCTTTCTCTTCCTCTTGCAGTGCCATAAAGGGATCCTTCTTAGATGAATCCTGTGGGAAACTTGTGGAGTTCTAGAAGAAAAAGCCTACAACAAAAGCTTACCCCTCCTCCCAGGACTGCAGCCCCCCAGAAGGTTTTCACTTCCAAGACAGTCTATATAGTCTATATTCAGCTTCCAGCAATTCATCAAATTTACCATTAAGCATTCCCACCATCTCATCACGGTTCCCTTGACTTCTGCTCCAGGTCATCAGATCTCAATGACTATATTTCTTTGGATACATCTCTGTCTCCAGTTTTCAAGGTTGGTTGTCTGCCCTATAATCTCAGTTCTCTGATCCATCCAAAAAAAAGTCTGTGATTTTTCATTTTGTCTAGTGCTTTCTTGTTCTAAGAATGTCAATGTCAACTTCCAAGTGTTCTATAAGTCAGAGCTGAAACCACAAGGCTGCCATAGATTTGTTTTTATTGTGGTTTTAAAAAAAAGTAACATAAAATTTACCATTTTAACTGTGCAGTGCAGTAATGTTAAGTATATGCATATTGTTATACAACAGATTTCTAGAACTTTTCATTTTATAAGATTGAAACTCCATATTCATTAAACTCCCCTTTCCCACCCACCCAGCCCCTAACAACCATCATTCTACTTTCTATTTCTAAGAGTTTGACTACAGTAGGTATCTCATCTAAATAGACTCATGAAGTATTTGTCCCTTTGTAACTGGCTTATTTCACTTATCAGAGTATCCTCAAGGTTCACCTTATTGTAGCATGTGATAGGATTTTCTTTTTTAAGGTTGAATAATGCTCCATTGCATGTGTACACCACATTTTATTTATTCACTTACTCACTAATTTATATTTAGGTTGCTTCCATCTCTTGGCTATTGTGAATAATGCTTCAATAAACATGGGCATGCAAATGTCTCTTCAAGATCCTATTTTTAATTCTTTTGGTTTTATGCCCAGAAGTGGGATTACTGAATCATAAGGTAATTTAATTTTTAATTTTTTTAGGAACCTCCATACTATTTTCCACAGTGGCTGCACCATTTTCACATTCCTACCAACAGTATTCAAGAGTTCCAATTTCTCCACATTATCCTAACAATTGTTATGTTCTGTCTTTAGGATATTGGCCATCCCAACAGATTTGAGATGATATCTCATTGTGGTTTTGTTTTACATTTCCCTGATAACTAGTGTGCCAAGCATCTTTTATGTTTGTTGGCCATTTGTGTTATCTTCTTTGGAGAAATGTCTATTCAAATCTTTTGCCCATTTTTTAAATGTATTTTGTGGGGGTTATTATTGTTGTTAGCTTCAAGGAGTTCTTTATATTTTCTAGATATTAACCCCTTACCAGATATAGGATTTGAAAATATGTCCTCCCATTCCATAGGTTGCTTTTTCATTCTATAGATTATTTCCTTTGCTGCACAGAAGCTTTAAAGTTTGGTGTCATATTCAAGAAATCATTGCCAAATCCATCATAAAGTTTTCCCCTACATTTCTTCTAGGATGTTTATAGTTTCAAGTCTTATGTTTAGAACTTAATTCACTTTGAGTAGAAGTGATAAAAGATGGTGGCAATGTTGTGACATACCAGGGGATAGCCTGGAAAACATTTTCTTTAGGTATTGTATATTTCTTGAAATATCATCACCAAGTATACTTTCCTAAAAACACTTTTCCAAGTCAGAAATGAAGCAAGGAAAGTTGTTGTATGACAGGAAAAGTAAATGATGGCATGAGTATGACAGATGACAAAAATAAAAATATCCATATAAATTTTCTCTTAAATTTATAGGCATGCATAAATTAATACACATTAAATGCAGTGTCTGTAATTGCAGCGCACTTTTTGAGGAATCAAGTGCCCTAATTATGCAATACTACTGGGAATGGAGTCACTGTGGGCCATGCACAAAGTAAATAATCCACAGATGATCTTTAAAAGGGTAGGTTATATACATAAATAAATATGTATACATAAAAAGAGAAGAAGGAAAGTAGAAGGCTCATCTTAAAACGCAGATGTTTTATAAATTAAAAATATATCTTCAGGCCTAAGGAAAATAGAGATTCCTCACTTCATAAAGCAAGTACAAACTGGACAAAATTGTCATAACAACCTTGTCAAAGGTCTGGAAAATGACCAAAGGCAGACAATAAACTGAGAAGCATTTATTCTTTTTAAAAAAAATTTGCTCGAGCTTTGGATAAAAGCAGCTGGGGTCTGTGACTTTCTTGCCTAGGGATATTCCCTTCCATGCCCTCCTCCTTTGCTCATTTGGTGACTAAAGCAGGGCTAGACAAAAAGTCAGCAGCTCTGCTTACCAGAGGAAGAAGATTTGCTGTGGGACAGGGGAAAAACTCATGACATTGGCAAGCACCATAAAGAATAAATGAGAAAAACCCACAGATCTTCTAGCCTGAGGTTGTGGTCCTATTTGGGACAAGCAGTGAAGAGACAGAAATTATATAGGGAGATTATGGAAAATGCAGCACTATTTAGAGGCTAGATAAGGTCTCTATACAATCATGGTTGACTGGGAAACTGTGGGTATACAAAGGGGAAAATTGAGAGAGCCCAGTGACAAATTAAAAAACCAAGGATGACTTAAGAACCAGCTGAGTTTTTAACATGATCCCGAAGCCTCATACATATTGATTGCCAGATGGTGGATATCTTATGGGCTGGCAGTGCTTGAGTACAACCTCTAGCCAAATCATTGGCTGACCCATAAATTATGCAGATAAGGAGCAACCCCTATTAATCCAGGCTAAAAATACATACATACATAAATAAATAAATAAATAAATAAATAAATAAATAACCAGAGACACCAGCACTGCCTATGGGAGGAGAGTTACATTTTTAGCCCTGACAAAGAACAAAAAATAAAAAAGAAAAAAGCAGAAAAGTAAATTAAAACCTAGGGTTGCTACAATATATTATCACTTACAGAATATAAAATGCCAATTTTCAGCCAAAAATTACAAGACAAAGACTGTGTATCCTGGGGTGGGGAAGGGGAGGCAAGGGGATGCAGTCAATAGAACCTAACCCTGAGTGGACACAAACATTGAGTTTAATTCATGTAAAATAAATTAAACATTACAATAATGACAGAATCTTAGTAAAAAATGTGCATTGCAAAAAAAAAAAAAAGGCAATTGTAAATTTGAGAATAGAAAACATAATAATTAAAAGCAAAAATGCCTAAAATGGGCTCATCATCAGATTGGAAATGAAAGGAGAAAGAATCAACAAACTTGAAGATAAGAACAGCTAGGAGAAAAAAAAAACACTGAAGAAAAATGAATAGAGCCTTAAATGCTAATTAGTAATGCAAATAATAATATTCATGTAATTATATTATTAAAAGCATAGAGAGAAAAAAGGAGGCAGAGATCCCTATCAAAATCATAGCTGATTTACTGAAGAAATAGATAAGCTGATCCTAAAATATCATAGGCAATTGCTAAGAATCTAGAATAACCAAATCAATTTTTTTAAAAACAAAATTGGAAAACTTATATTAACCAATTTTAAAAGTTTCAATGAAACTACAATAATTAAGACTGTGTGGTATTGACCTAAAATCAGACATATCAATCAATGCAAACATATCAATCAATTGCAGAAATAAAATGTTACTTTTACAGTTAATTGACTTTTGACGGATACCAAGATAATTCAATGAATAAGGGGCAGTCTTTTCAGCAGATGGTGCTAAAACAAATGGATATCCATATACTAAAAAATGAACTTAGGCCCTTTACTCACACCATATACAAAAATTAACTCAAAACAAAACTACAAATCTTGCAGAATAAAACACAGAAAATAATCTTTGTAACTTTTGTTATGCAAAGATTTCTTAGCTATGACACCAAAAGCACAATCCATAAAAGAAAACATAATAAATTGACATTAATAATAAAAATGTTTTTAAAGATATCATTAAGAAAATGAAAAAACAACAAGCCACAAACTAGCAATTATCCTATATAATAACGAGGTAATATGCAAATTGACCATCACTCCAACACACAAGATGGACACCCCCATGTGTCCACAAGATGGCTGTCACAAGATGGCCGGCAGGGAAGGGCAGTTGGGGGTGATCAGGCCAGCAGGAGAGGGCAGTTGGGGGGGACCAGGCCGGCAGGGGAGAGCAGTTAGGGGTGACCAGGCTGGCAGAGGAGGGCAGTTGGGGGCAACCAGGCCTGCAGGGGAGGACTGTTGGGGGCAAACAGGGCAGCAGGGGAGGGCAGTTAGGGGCAATCGGGCTGGCAAGGGGGGGCAGTTGGGGATGACTGGGCCAGCAGGGGTGGGCAGTTGGGAGCAACCAGGCCTGCAGGGAAGGACAGTTAGGGGAGACCAGGCTGACAGGGGAGGGTAGTTAGGGGTGATCAGGCCAGCAGGGGAGCAGTTAGGCGTCGATCAGGCTGGCAGGGGAGTGGTTAGGGGGTGATCAAGCTGGCAGGCAGAAGCAGTTAGGGGCAATCAGGCAGGCAGGCAGGCGAGCCTTTGGGAGCCAGCAGACCTGGATTGTGAGAGGGATGTCCAACTGCCCGAGGGATGGCAGTCAGACATCCCTCGAAGGGTCCCAGATTGGAGAGGGTGAGGGCTGGGCTGAGGGACACACACACCATCCCCCTCCACCATGCACAAATTTTGTCCACTGGACCTCTAGTATTTTATAAAAGATCTGCACATAGAATACATATAGAGAACCCTTCCAATGCAATTGTTCAAAGAGAAAAAAGATCCAAAAAAAAAAAGATGGAAAAAGAGTTCAATAGCTATTTTAACAAAGACGACATTCAAATGGCTAATTAGCTCATAAAATGATGCTCAACATCATTAGTCATTAGGGAAATGTAAATTAAAACCACAATGGATTACACACATTTACTAGAATGGCTATTATCCAATAGACTGATAATACCAGACATCAATGAGGATGTGAAAAAATAGGATCCCTCATATATTGCTGATCAAAATGTAAAAAGGCACAGACACTTTGGAAATTAATTTCTTAAATAGTTAAACACACTTACCATATAATGCAGCAATTCTACTTTTAGACGTCTATCAAAGAGTATTAAAAAGATATGTCCATACAAATACTGGTACATGGATGTTCATAGTAGCACTGTTGATAATAGCCCAATTCTGAAAACAATTCAAATGCTCATCATCTAGTGAATGGACAAAGAAAATGTAGACTATCTATATAATAGAATACTATGCAGTGATAAAAATCAATAAGAACTGATACATCAACAATGCAAATAAACCTAAAAACCATGATGCTAATTTTTTGTTGTTCTTCGGTGTATTTTTATTGCAGTTTACATTCAATATTGTTTTGTATGAGTTTCTAGTGTATAGCACAGGGGTCAATCATACTTCACAAAGTGATCCTCCAATATTTCCAGTACCCGCCTGGCACCATACATAGTTATTACATATTTGACTATCCTCTCTATGCTGTACTTCACATCCTATGACTATTTTGTGACTACCAATTTGTACTGATTAATCCCTTCACATTTTTCTCCCAGTCCAACCACCTTCCTCATTATGCTAATTGAAAGTCATAGAGGCTGGAAGGTGGCAGCCAAGAGGACTGCAGGGAAGTAGAGTGTGTGACAGAGTAAAGAAGCGAGAGGAGCATGTGGACGTGTGTGGTGTGTGGGGCGGTAAGCAAGGGACAGATAGATATCTCAGTAGTCCTAGGGACTGGCAAATCGGGCTTGCCTAGATGGGGAGCCCTTGCTACCGCTGCGGGCTCAGCTTTGACATGGAAAGCACGCCATCTTGTAGAGGAGAGCAAAGGAGGCCAGGGGTGCTGCTACACCAACATCCGGACTGCCTTGGACAGCACCCCTGGACCTGTGTAGGGAGCTGCTTGCCAGCCATAACCCGCGTGGAGCCACCACTGTGCTCCAGCAGTGAGCAATGCAGTACCGAGACGTGGGTCTAATTTGTCTTCAGTGAGAGCACATCAGACAGACCTCCAGAGCTGAGCTTCCTAACCGGAGCCCAAACCCAGTGTCCCCGGATCCCATGCTTCAGGTCCTCACGCTGTTGAGTGCAAGCTACGGGTTACCCATTCCCCACTCCATCCCTGATCCCAATACAGAACCTCAGCTGGGTGTGTCCTACACCCCTGCCCAGACAGAGCCCTAGCCAGGCGAGAGTCCAGCCTCTGGCATAGAGTGAGCACGCTCCACCGCCAGCTTAGGCAGAGCCTTCGCAGGGTGAGCACTCCGCCTTTGGCACAGACCAGGGCAAGCGCCCAGCCACTGGCATAGACTGAGCATGCTCTTCCTGCAGACAGAGCCCTCGCTGGGCAAGCGCCCTACACCCCGACAAAGACAGAGCACTTAGCCTCCAGCACAGACAGACCCTTGGGCTGGGGTAGCAGATGAGTGGATTAGAAAACTGTGGTTCATCTACACAATGGAATACTACACTGCTGTTAAAAAGAAGAAATTTTTACCATTTGTGACAGCATGGATGGAACTAGAGAGCCTTATGCTAAGCGAAATAAGTCAGTCAGAGAAAGATAAATATCACATGATCTCACTCACTTGTGGAATATAATGAACAATGTAAACTGATGAGCAAAATTAGAACCAGTCACTGAAGCATTGAACAGGCTGTCCAACCTAGGAGGAAAAGTGGGAGGTGAGGGGGTAAGAGATCAACCAAAGGACTTGTATGCATGCATATGAGCATAACCAATAGACAGACTGGGGGGATGAGAGGGGATATGTGCTGGGGGATGGGGGCAGCTGGGGAGAGGTCAATGAGGCAAAAAGAAGACTTATGTAATACTTTAAGGAATAAAGAATTTAAAAAAAAAGAAAGTCACATAAAAGGTTATCTATACTAATAAGAGGGTGATATGCTAATTAGAGTGGATGACCTTCCAGATGTCCTCCCAGACAAAGCCGCAGCAGCTGCAAAGGGCTGAGGTACAACTGCAAAGAGCCCAGGCTCAAGCCGGCAGTGGCAGCAGCAGCAGGGTAATGGGGGTGTCACCTTCCCCTGATCTGCCAGGTCGCCTCCCACAGAGGGAGGCCAGACTGTGGCTTAGGCCGGGGGCTGAGACAGAGTGGGTTGGGGCAATCAGGCTGGCAGGGGAGCAAGTTCGGGGTGATCAGGCTGTCCGACTGCCGGTTTAAGTCGGATCACACCAGGCCTTATCCCTGTGGGATCAAGCCTAAACCGGCAGTCAGACATCCCCTCAGGGGTCCCAGATTGGAGAGGGTGCAGGCCAGGCTGAGGGACCCACCCCCCATGCACGAATTTCATGCACCAGACCTCCAGTATATATATATATATATATATATATATATATATATATATATATATATATATATATATATATATATATATTAGAGGCCTGGTGCACAAATTCGTGTACCAGTGGGGTCCCTTGGCCTGGCCTGCAGGATCAGGCTGAAACCAGCTCTCCAACATCCCCCAAGGGTTCCAGGATTGCAAGAGGGCTCAGGCCAGGCTGAGGGACCACACCTGTGCACAATCAGGGTCAGGGAGGGATGCAGGGGGTTGGCCAGCCAGGGAGGGACCACGGGAGGGCTCCAGGGCATGTCCAGCCCACCTCTCTCAGTCCCAATCGGCCAGACCCCTGCAGCAAGCTAACCTACTGGTTGGAGCATCTACCCCCTGGTGGTCAGTGCACGTCATAGCAAGCGGTTGAGTGGCCTTAGCACATCATTGACATATTACGCTTTGATTGGTTGAACAGGCGACCAGTTGACCGGACACTTATCTTATTAGGCCTTTATTATATAGGATTGTATGATTCCTTTTATATGAACTTTCTCAAAAGTGCAAAACTATAGAGACAGAGAGCTGATGGTAGTTTACTAGGGCTAAATTTTGGAATGGGAATTGACTACTAAAGTGCCCAAGGGAACTTTTTGTTTGTGATGGTATAAGTATTTTGAAACTGGATTGTTACAATTATTGCACAATTTATAAAATTCTTTAAAATAATTAAATTTGCTACAGTGGTTAAATTGTAAGATAATCAAATTATGCCTCAATAACATTATATGTATGTATACATATAAATATTCATAATTTTCCACTAACTTTTCTGTCATCACATTTTCTCAAGGTCAAAGAAATTCTCTCTCAGCTCCTCCCATTTTTAACATTGCCCACAGCACTATAACTGTGTCTCAAACACCAGGAAAGAAACATGACGATATCATATACTTCATATCTCTACTGGTTGGTCCAGTTCATCCATTTTAAAGTTGAGACATTTCCTTTTGCAGATGAAAAAAGGAGATTGCCCTAATAGCTAAGTGCCAATTTGAGTGTTAATATTTTTCAAGTATTTCTGACATATGTACTGTTGTATCATGTTATCACAGATTTGATAAAAATACTTAAGAAGTGTTACCTAATCTAATCTACAACCAATAACAGTTAGTGAGAACCAGAGGTTATTCTAAAACCCAAGTCTAGCTGACTACATATTTCTTAACTTTAATGAATATATCATACACTTCACTCAACTTCCTTCTTCCCATATTTTGTCAAGGTCCCCCTTGTATTCTCTCATGTATTCTCTCTCAAGGGAGATGAGAGATGAAATGTTTATTTAGAAACCCAAAAGTATATAGACTCAGGACCTACAAATAGTAGAGAACACCTCTGAGCTCTTGTTTTTTAACATAAGTGAAGTATCAAGTAGAGTTGTTTCACTCAAGGCCAAATTTTAACCTGTGTGGATGAATTACTGATTCAATGTAACTTGCATACATCATAAATTGATCACAACTTTAAGAGAGAATTAAGAAAGATTTGGAAATATTTTACTAATTTCCATAATGACAATACTTTGTTCTTTACAAAGCAATTTTATTATTTTTTTCATAAGAGTCCTTTAAAGTAGGTATTATTAGTCCAGTTTTACAGATGGCAGGAATAAGAAGTTTAAGTACTAGATTTATTGCAGTGATCACTTCATAAGTTATATAAATGTCTAATCACTATGTTGTACAGCTGAAACGAATATAATATTGTATGTCAAGTGTAACTGAAAAATAAAAAAATATATATTTAAAAAATATGTCAACTCTTCCAACTGAGAATAATTATCTAATTTAGTAATCATAACCTGCTATAGGGCTAATTATTTGTTTATTTGTATTAATTCTAGTCCTCTTTAGAAATGCTGCCTATCAGTATACATATGTAATTATTTAATAGTATGTCTAATTTTATATCTCTTCTCCAGTTGTATGGTCAATTTGCCCTTTGCAAGGAACTGTAAAATCCATTATTTGATTTCATCCTTTCAATAGGAATAGCCATGCCAGAACACAGTCAGAGAGGTATACTTTCTCCTCAGATTAGGAAACTCTGGGTCAGGAAGTTCATTATTTGCTCAAGTGCTTATATTTCTCAGAAGAGGCATGGATTAGTAAAGTTTTCATATGACAGTTATAATCAAGAAATGATGTATTACTCAAGCTACCAAATGATTATTCTGTAAAATAAAAATCAAAGCAGGACACTGAATAATGAAGCTGAAAACTAGTTTTCCTTGCTATGGACATTATTTTAATTAGTTGTTTTAGATATTTATTGTCATTTTAATAATTATTAATCAAGATATTGATATGTCAAACACTTTACTATGTATTTTATATGTACTACTTCATATAATCTCCCTATGAAAAATGATAAAGGCATGTTTATTCCCATTGTACATATATTACCTAATATTGGGAGTAGGGTGTCTAAAATCATATGAACAGTAAAATAGTAAAGCCAGGATTGAAACTCAAGTGTTTTGGATTCTGAAGAACTTAACTTCTATCCAATAAGTTATAATATAGCAAAGCTCCAGACTTGAAAGCACCACACACACCTAAGTGAACATGAACATGTACATGTCCCATCCATATACATTTGTGTACATGGATGCACACATATCCAAACAACTTATAAATGTCAGTTGTTATGTATGAGAAATGCCTTTTCTTCTTGAGGTTTTATTCCCCAAACAGGCATAGCTATTTTTGAATTATAATGTCTCTGCTCTATGAGAGCCATGATACAAGGGACTGCAAAGACTCTAAAGTAGTGATTTCATTCCATGGAGACCATATTATGCATGTTATGAATGTTTAAGATAGAGTGCACAGTCTGACTTGTCAACTCTCATATACTTCAATGACAGATTATTTTTCTTCCAGCAGTAGCGGTTTGAATATATCAACTACCAAAAGAGGGCACATTTTTCTTGAAGTTCAAACACACATAAAAAAAATTCTTGATGGCGCCACAAAACAGAATTCAAGTAGCATTAAAACTCTAACATAAACCCACAAAAGCAAAGTAATGTAGCGTTTCACCAAACAACTGAATGAGCATCCGAGTCCTTAATTCACCCTGAATAATGTTAGCTACATGCAGCACACACAGACTCATATATTATTATTATGTGCCAGATACTATGTTAAATGCTATACATGAATTATCTCATTTATCCTTCACCATGACCCTATGAGATAGAAATGATTATTATGTCTCTTTTCAATATGAGAAAACTAGAGCTAAGAAGGGTCAAGTTAACTTGTTCAAAGGCACTCAACTAGAAAGAGACAGAGTTGGATTTCCACCTCCAGCTTCAGAAACTGAGCTCATAACCTCTACATATATGTACATGCATAATATATTTGCATTAGAACTAGGAAACCAAATTTTAGCATGAGGGAAATTCAAATGTATAAAGGGGAAATATCAGAATGTCCAGAAGTAAATTTGTATGACAAAATATTCAAAAAATGATATCCATTCATGAGACAGATTTAGGCCTCTAAAAATTCTTTGAGACTCTCAATGCACAAGACTATGACTTCAAATAACATTTGTCTGTTTCTGCTGGAAGCTTTTGCTGAGATCAAAACAGGAAGGGGGAAACGTTTCAGAAGGATAAAGGAAGTGCATTTCCTATTATTCGTTTAAACTTTTTTTTAATGAAAAGCCACATTTGATCCATTTGTGTCCTAGATTTGTTTTGGCAAACAGCTCTCATCACTTGTGCCAACTCTAGCCAACCTGTGCACCTTGAAATTGAGATTGTGCCCAGAGAGCAGTGATTGATTAGCATTGTCTGACATGGCAAGGGTGTGGCGGTATGCAAAACCTATACTTGACAACCCTTCCTGCCTTGGACAAATAAATCCACCCCTCCTGACAAACACTCCAAAGTGTCTGTCTACAAACAGGCAAGGTAGAAGGAAGGAGGGAGGGAAAGAGGGAGGGAAAGAGGGAGGGGGGGAGGGAGGGAGGGAAGGAAGGAGGGAGGGAGGGAAGAAGGGAGGGAAGGAGGAAAGGAGGGAAATCTTAGGATGACTGTCTTGATAATTGCAGCAGATTTTAACCTGAAATATCCAGACTGACTTGGTGGATAAGATTGCTTTAATAACTGTTGAATTTTCCACACATTTTGTTTTTGTATCTACCTGTCTATCCAATGTCTCCTCACTGTCCCACAGAAGCAGTACACTGCCCTTGCCACAGTTACTTTGCTCAGGCTATTTTTCCCTGTCAGGATTTCCCTTCTACTTTTCCTCTATCTAGCTATTGTCTCCCCATTCGAGTGCTGCCTCCTTGGTGAATCCTGGTGCAGGCTCCTTAGGGAAAATCCAAGAGGCTCTCTCTCAAGTGTCCCCAGAGAGGCTTCATCCTTGGTGATTTCACCAAAATCTCCCCAGTGAGGGCGATAGGGGGAGAAGGGGTGCTTATAGTTCTACGGATGAATACTCCAGAGACCCACTAGCTGGCTAGAGACAGAACTGGGTATTTAAACTCTGCTTTTCCACATTTCATTTCTATCAGACTATCACTTCCTAATAACCAAATGTCATCCTTTACTAGCAACTGGAATACTGGCTATCACTCTTTAAACAACAAATCCCTTTCATTTCTCTCTCTTGTTATTCACTGACTTTCACGGGGATAGACTGTCTTCCCAGGGACACTGTAAAGCTCTGTGGGCTAAATCCTTGGAGGAGCCGTGTGCCGTCCAGGAAGGAAAACAGGGTTAGCCAGCAGAAGACCTAGCTTCTGGTTCCAGCTCTGCACATTCAAGCCCTGAAACCTCTGGGTTAAGTCATCTCCCTGAAACTGAGATTCCTCGACCCTAAAATGGAGTGAATAATAACCTGTGTATTGCTCAGGGTTGTCAGAAAGACCAATAAAGTGTTGTCTTGGCAAATGGCGTGTAAGGTATTAAATCCGACGCATGGAGGCAATCTCATGTTCCCTTTGTGCCCTCCTCAGCCTTAGTTTCATTGAAGAGGCAGATCATCGCATCCTAGATGTTTGTTCTTCAGCCTTGTAAAAACTGTTCCCACATGTTACCACGTCCTCACCCAACAAAACTCGGCAAATTATAAATATGACCTTTGAAACAATATCTGTAAAAGGTTTATTCTGTTTTCTAGCCTTCGTCAATGTTTACATTCATAAGAAAAAAGGATTGTGTTAATACTCAGTGCCATGTGGCATATGATGAAACTGCATCACTGCCGTTTGTAAGTTTATTCTGAAGAAAATGGAGTCCTCTACCTGCCAACATCTGAAAGCTATAAATAGTGAGAAAAATAGAGAAGCCTTAAAAGTCTATTGAAATGTATTGGATTTGGAGAGTTTCTTGGATGGCCGGAGTGGAAAAATATTTTGCTAAAAAATAGGGAGTGTTGCTCCTACTGGCATAGAGGCAGACAGTTTAGTTAGTATTTACCCAGCCTGTGGCGAGGGAACACTTGGCTGTTTATTTCAGTGGAGGGGATGTTGGGAGACACTGTTTGTCTAGTCAGAAATGCCCTTTGAGGCTGCAAGGCTACCTGTGACCAATTTTCAACTAAATTTATCTTTGGACTTTGTGTAAGTAATCCGGCCTCAACCCAATCCATCTGGTCTTCTATGTAACCATGTCACTGAGTCCCTGACCAAAAGCTCCCTGCTTTGGTCCACAATGATGGCTTCTGATTATTCAGCCAAAGCAGAAGTTGAGACTTAAATGTGAGTTCTGGATACGTAGACAGTTTTATTTAATGTAGGAAATAACTATCACTTATTAAATAAGATGGACTGATATTTAACCAGTCGTTTTCGAGCATCTCTGCTCCCTGCTCCAGGGATAGAATAAATAACACATACTACTGACCATTAATCGTTGTAGCTAGCTTTATTTCATGAAGAAAGTTTATGTTTTACTTCATTTGTTATTTCAAAGCACAGCTAAGGTTTTTAATAACTACTCTCATTGCCAATCTGATACTGACATGGTGAATACTTGAAAAAAGTGTTATATTTTAATCTAAAGAACTTTCAGTGTCGTGCTCTTTTAAAATTCAATAGTTTAAAGGATAGAATGGCTACAATAAAGCACAAAAATATGCTTCCCAGATTGTGATTAAATAGTGATTATAATTTGTTAATGAGCTTTGAGCTTTGTTTATTTCTATTGGATTTAATTTTCATGTGTAATCCCATAGGCTCTTTCTTTCTTTCTTTCTTTATTTTTTTTTTTTTTTTTTTTTTTTTTTGGCTATTATGTCATGCTACTCAGTTTGAAGACTTTGTGAGCCTGGCAAGATACTGAAGCTAGAATGGTATCTCCACAATAGTTAATAAATGTTTGACCAATGCAAAAAATAAGCACAAAGATTTGTGAAGCAGAGCCTTAATTTGGGGATTTTCACCTCTTGTTTTTGTTCTATTTCCCTGTTTACTCCTACATCCTTGTTTCTGCATCATTAACCATTCAGTCCTCTCAACTCCTATGAATAGTTATTATGACCTCATTTTATAGATGTTAAAGTTCCAGTCAGGGGAGAATAAGATCCCAGCACAGTAAGCTGTGTGGCCAGGATTTGCCCCACCATCAGTTTGACTTCCAGGTCCAGGTTCTTTCTACAGGGGTTGGAGTCTCACAAGGGCAAGAATCTGCAGCCACAGTTTCTGTCAAGTTGACCAATGTGTCAAATCAAAGATAAAGGCTGCCATGCTAACTTGTCAAGGAATCAGTTCACCCATGTCTTCTCATTCCCTTTACCTCTGATCCCTTGCAGTGGCCCTTGGTGAGCTAGTTATTGCAGCAATGGAAACATGGGGAAGCCCCAACTTGGAGGACAGTTGGGCTGAAGCATATGTCAGATGAGCTCTGCTTGTGCAGTCCCATGGAACTATGTTTAACTTATAACACACCAGAGGATCAAGGCATACTCATTAAAAGCTACCGACTTGTGAATAGTAGGTGTACTGGTTAATAATGCGGATTTTTTTGCAATCGATGGAGTAGGTCCTCAGATTACGTCAGAGACCCATTCCTACAGCATGAAGTAACGTGATTTTCACTGTAAGTCGGAACCCACCTACATAAGCACCTTCGTCACTCAAATGGAGCACATACACAGCAGTAATGAAGTGAAACAGTAAAAAAAAATTTAAAAGAAAGATAACAATTCCTGACCTTTACTTGTGGTAAGTAAATGATAAAAAAACATAAAGCACATATGTACATATGTCAAAATGACAGAAATTTTTTTTTTAATAAATAAATGGGTGTTGGGGTCCAACCCCAGCAGGTCCAGGGGGTCCCAAAGGTGTAGACGGAGTCGGTAAAGAATGAAGGACATGGAGGCGGTGTTCAGTTGACCAGCATGGTTGGGTTCTCTCGCCTGGTTCTATCCAGGATCTCCAGTCAGGTTCTGTCTTTTATTGTCTTGTTACATCTGTATTTATACCAGTTGATTTTAATCCTGTCAATTTCTATTCCAAAGGTTAGGGTGTTTCTTATCTCCATTCCAGGGAGTAAAGATTATGTAGCTTAAGGGTGATTGTTCATAGTTAAAGTGATTAACTATCTGCCTGGCATTTACTGAAAGGGGTTTTATTCCCTCCCTAACTTCAGGGAAAAATCCCTACCTGGGGAAACAACCTTTCTCAGAGAGGTGACCTTGGTTAAAACACATAGCGCCAAGAAGGTGAGCAAACATATTAAGAACAGTATGCCATATACGCCAGGTCCCTTGAAACATATGCTGTACAGATGTTTCTTCCTGCAGCGACTGTGTCAAGCAGCAAGGATGGACCAGCTTCTGGCAAATTCCCCCTTTTTTATTTTTTTAAATGATAGCGCATGTAAATTAGCGGCCATCTCTCGGATTGGATTGTTTAAGACTTGGAAGAAGACTGACAAGCAATAATAGCGAGCATAGCTATAAACATAGTGGATGGAGTGCACAAGGAGCCTTGTTCCTGTAGAAGGTTGCTGGCCTCTTCAGTCAAGGGATTTCAGCTGCCCCCAAGTCGGTGGTTTGGTTCTCCTTGTTGATCTGGCTAGCGGGTGGCGTCATTGGCGACAGGCTTCCTGAAGCGTCAGTGAGTAGAAGGGCTGCATCAAAGGGTCTATCAGGGCCGCGCTTGATGGTGGTGTCGGTGTCCAAGGAGGAGTCAGCTGTGCCCTCAGGGTCGGCTGATATGGAAGATGGAGGGTAGTAGAGAGAAAAAGAAGAGAAAGCAAAAGAACTACAAGGCATGGAAGTGTTTAGAAAAAAGAGGGACAAGAAAGAGAAGAAGGCAGCATCCTGACACAGCCCTTTCCTTCAGCTTCCCCTTTCCCTGTGGTCCAAGGTAGAAATGGAAAACAAGTCTTGTTGCAGTGAGAGGGCAGCTGCTGTCAGCCAGTCTCTGTCTTTACCTAGGTCCCGATCTGAGCTGGGCATGGGAAGCAAAGCAGTCATGGGGGCAGGAGACCTGTCTCAGAAGGGGTGAGGGTTCAGGCCTCTGCAAAATTGGGGGGGTGAGGGTCTGTGCCCCACCTCTGTTGACCCCCAAGTTGTCACCTGTCACGTGATGGCCCCTCTGCGACTGTGCCTGTCTTAGGTTGTTCCTTCCCATACATCGAGTCCAACATGAGGACTGCCTGTAGATGCAATTTGATATGTATGCTATTTTGTTGTATTGACAGCAAGCTTCATAAAATATATAAAAACAAAACAAAACAAAAAAAACTTCATGTCAAATTTGCTGAAGGTATTAACATCATAGATATTTTTACACTTAAAAATGTCGAATTTCATGCCAAAAAAAGAGCATTTGCGGGAAGTTTTAATTCATTACTTTATTTTGAAGAAAAGTGCTGCTGAATACTTCGGGAAGCTTATAGTGAACATACTCCATCTCAAGATACTTGTAAACGCTGGTTTAAACGCTTTAAAAGTGATCATTTTAATGTGAAAGACAAAGAACGTCTAGGTCAACAGAAAAAGTTTGAAGACCAACAATTACAAGAATTATTGGATGAAGATGCATGTCAAACTCAAAAACAATTTGCAGAAAGATTAAACATTGCTCAGAAAACAATTTCCTATCGTTTACAAGCAATGGGAAAGGTTTTAAAGGAAGGAAAATGAGTGCCACATCAACTGAATGAAAGACAAATGGAAAACCGCAAAGTCTTCAGTAAAATGTTGCTTCAATGGCACAAAAGAAAGTCTTTTTTGCATTGAATTGTGACTGGCGATGAAAAATGGATTTATTTTGAGAATCCCAAATGCACAAAATCATGGGTTGATCCAGGTCAACCATCGACATCGACTGCAAGGAGGAATCCACAGGCAGCGAAATCGCAAACATATGCCGAAGGAATTTCTTCTCTGATAATGCTCCTAGGGCAATGAAAACTAAAGAGAAAATAAACAAATGGGACTACATCAAAATAAAAAGCTTTTGCACAGCAAAGGAAACCATCAACAAAACAACAAGAAGACCCACTGCATGGGAGAACATATTTGCCAATGATACCACCGATAAGGGTTTAATCTCCAACATTTACAGGGATCTCATGAAACTTAACAAAAGGAAGATAAACAATCCAATAAAAAAATGGGCAACGGACCTAGATAGACACTTTTCGAAAGAGGACATACAGAAGACCGAAAGACGTATGAAAACATGCTCAAAGTCACTAATTATACAAGAGATGCAAATCAAAACGACAATGCGGTATCATCTCACACCTGTCAGATGGCTATCATCAACAAATCAACAAACAACAAGTGTTGGAGAGGATGTGGAGAAAAAAAAGGAACCCTTCTGCACTGCTGATGGGAATGCAGACTGGTGCAGCTACTGTGGAGAACAGTATGGAGCTTCCTCAAAAACTAAAAATGGAACGAACTCCCATTTGACCCAGTGATCCCACTACTAGGAATATATCCCAAGAAACCAGAAACGCCAATCAGAAAGGATATATGCACCCCTATGTTCATAGCAGCACAATTCACCATAGCTAAGATCTGGAAACAGCCTAAGTGCCCATCAGCAGATGAGTGGATTAGAAAACTGTGTACATCTACACAATGGAATACTATGCTGCGGTAAAAAAGAAGCAACTCTTGACTTTTGCAACAGCATGGATGGAACTGGAGAGCATTATGCTAAGTGAAATAAGCCAGTCAGAGAAAGATAAATACCACATGATCTCGTTCATTTGTGGATTATAGAGAACAACATAGGCTGATGAAAGGGACAGATCCAAAGACTGAGAAACAGTGATCAGGCTATCAATCCCCAGAAGGAAAGTAGGGGAGGAAGGGGCTAAGGGGAAGAGATCAACTGAAGGACTTGTATACACACATATAAGCCAAACCAATGGACGTGGACAACAGGGGGATGGGAGCATGAGTGTGCGGGGCGGTGGGGGGGGGGGGGGTTGGGGGTTAATTAAAAAAAAAAAACAACATTGACTGCAAGGCCAAATCGCTTCGGAAAGAAGACAATGCTCTGCATTGGTGGGATCTGGAGGGTGTGGTATATTATGAGCTTCTAAAACCAGGTGAAACTGTTAATACTGATTGCTACTGACAACAAATAATCAATTTGAACCACGCTTTGATCATGAAACAACCAGAATGTGCCAGAAGACACGGCAAAGTAATTTTGCTTCATGATGACGCACTATCACACACTTCAAAATCGGTTAAAGACACATTAAAAGATCTTGCCTGAGAAGTATTTACCCACCCACTATATTCACCAGACCTTGCTCCTTCAGATTACCACTTTTTCCGACTCATGGCACATGCACTTTAAAACATATGAAGAAGTGGAAAATTGGATCTCTGAATGGTGTGCCTCAAAACAAGAAAAGTTCTATCAGGACAGTATCCACAAATTACCTGAAAGATGGGAAATGTATAGCTAGCAATGAACATTACTATGAATAAAGCACTTTTGATGTTTCTCTTGAAATTATCGTGTTTTCTTTGATTACAAAATCCACTATTATTAACTGGTATACCTAGTAATACGCAGGGAAACTACTACTTAGGATTAATCAATGCCAAACAATTGAGAAATCCACACAAAAAGGATAAGGTGTACACTGCAAATAAATAAAATTTGGAGAACCTAAAATTAGAATAGCACTGAAGCATGTGCTTTTACTTCCAATTTGTTGTTCAGTTGTTTCCCATTCAGTTGAAACCTTCATACTATATGTTTACTATTTAAGAGTAATCTTTAAACATTTAATTTTAAGGTTTTTGTAGACACTTATGACTGAAGGTTTTTTTTAAATTATAACCTCTTCACCTGTATCAAAAATAATAAGTAACAGTAGTACTATCTAGGAGTCAGCCATCTATTTCTTTGCCCTTAAATGTCAATATTAATAATTAAATAAAAGCCAAATATATTACCAGATGCCGTTGTTGCCTAAGCCATGGAAATCCAAGGAAAGATGTGAGGAAATATGTAGAAGAAAGAAGAGAAAAAGCAAGGAAATGAGTACATCATTATAGTAGTAGACAGTGGCATGATATAATAAAAAGTTTAAGACTAAACAGGCCTAATCTCAAATGCCAGCTCAGAAATTTATAAGACCTGAGTTATTTAGCAAATTATTTAATCTGCCTGAGCATCAGTTTCTTCATGGATAAAAAATAATATGCATCTCATGGAGATATTGTTGAGTAATGAACAAGTAAAAGTGACAGGCTTGATAATTATAGCTTCTAGCCTGGAATGAAACCCTAGACATCATCTCATCCAACACCCCACCCAGTGTAGGAATCCTCTCTCTAGCACTTCCTTCTGAGAACTGCCGCCTGTGAATGTGGAGCTTACAATCTAACAAAATGGCCATTCATTTCTTGGCTATACTTATTAGAAATGTATTCTTAAAAGTAAGCCAAAGTTTACTTCATCCTAACTTCAAAAGAAGCTTCTTAAAATGCGAGGACTTTGACAGCTGGGCTGAAGCACATGCAGGATGGGCTCTGAGACCTGTGCCCAATGTGCCCAGGGGCCCACCTCCCACCTGCTCTGAAGGCGGGGTCAGTGTCCCAGATACTATTACACTGTAACTCGAAATCAGCTCAGCCCCTGAGTCTTTCCGAATGTGAAAACCTTACTGGCCGTCCCACCTCTCTATTTATGGCAAGTGTGGAGCTGATTTGTATAACTCTGTTTTCTACTTGAAAAAGTCGAGTGTAATCAAAGCAGCAGTTTGAAAATCATAGGGAAAACGACTAAAATTTCCCTTCCACTGTTAACATGTTGATGCGTCCATCTACTATTTTTTTTCTTCCTATGTATGACTATATATTTTTCATTAAAATGTTATCATGCTACACACATCATTTTGTAGCCTTATTACTCTTTTTAATTAATTAGAAGATAGAGAAACCAGAGCCCAGGGGCTCATCACCCTCCAGGATAATGTAACAGAGCTTGACTGATAGGGAAGCCAATGAATTTAGACACCCCCTGCATGATCAAATCTGATTATATAGACCTCTTAATTTGAAATTTCTGTCTTCTGACTATGAATCTTCATTATAATTTGTGAACTTAAAAGTGCTTTTGGATCTTAGAAAATTGTTTAAGTTTATCTAATTAAGTAGTCATTAATGTTAAAGAATCATATTTCCATATTTATCTATAATGTTTACCCCAAAAATAATATATAAGTCTGACATATTCTCTACTGAAATTCCAAAGATACTGTCTCTGTGATATACTTGTTTCATAGCTCCATCCATAAAAGGGAATTAGGTTAGTTTTGTAATCTCAGGGATTGTCAGTGCACCTGGGCTGTTTATTCACAGTAAATAAGGCAATGTGGATAATCAGGCCCAAGAACGTGGCCCAACCACTGAGTGTGACAGGCCCTGGGGAAGGTCTGGCTCTCAGAAGAGGTTCAAAGGGCAAAGGAGATGAGGTGTGGTGTCAAGACATGCAACATCTCTAATCCTCCTTCAGACAAAGCAGTTGAGCACTTTGGGAGAAAGGTCTGGGTTAGAATCATCTCTGTGTGCCCATGGCCTTTCGCAGAGACTAGCATAATATAATAACCCAAATGGGAATCATTTTGTGCCTTTTCTACTTTTGGCTCTGCTCTTGACACCTTGCCTATGTACTCCCATTCAACTCACACAAAATCACAATGACATGGGAATTGCTAACCACATTGTAAAGATAAGGGACTAAAGCTCATAAAAGCAATTAGTACATGGCCATGTAGTCAGTAAGTATAAAGCAATGATTTATTCCTTCATTCATTCATTCATTCATTCATTCAAACATTTATTGAGCACCTACCATATACCAAGAACTTACCAAAATGCTAGGGCTAGGGTCCCTGCTCTTATGAAGTTTACATTCTGGGGGTCAAGGAGAGCAAAATAAACAAGGAAACCAAATAAATACACAAGGTAATTATAGAAAACACTAAGTACCAAGAAGGCCAAAAAAAAAAAAAAGAAAAGCATGATATTGACAGAGAACGAGTGGTAGGAGAAGAGGGCTGATTTAGACAGTGTGTAGTCAGGAAGGCTTTGCCCCAGAGTTAAACTTTAAGCTGAAACCTGCATGAAGAGAAAGATCCAGAAATGTGAAGATCTGAGGGAGGAGAGCAAGCCGGTACAAAAGTCCTGAGACGGGACTAAATTTGGCTTGTTTAAGAACAGTGTAGGCAGTGGCCAGATGATGTTGATCTTTGCAGGCCATGGTAAAGAGTTGAGATTTTAATCAAAGTATGATGAAAAACTTGGAAGTTTGGAAGCCATAGGGAGATATGATCTGATTTACATTTTTCAGAGATAAAAATCTCAGCCAGTCCTACTCTGAAGCCATGGCTCTTAATCTTAGGGCAATAATGTGTTTCAAAGAGCTGGTGTCTAATTAGTATAGAATAAAGCAATAACAATGACACAGTTCAAGAAGCAGGAATGCTCCCAATTCAGGAGAGAAGAATGAGAACCCCAAAACAGGTGTAGTCCATAAAGACAATTTGCATCTGAGGGTGGGCTGCTCAGAGGTTTCCTGGTCAGACCATCAATCAAGGATTCAGATCCTAGATGGAACCAACTGACAAAAGCAAGAGAGAAGGCAGTTCTTGGGTTGTCAAAAGTACTAGGAAGATTCTCAGACCGAGAAAAAAGAGAAAGTATCTGACTCAGAAGCCCAAGATTTGTGGGTACTGTGCAGACAGAAAACAAGGAAGGGAAGAAGGCACTAGGATTAGAAACTTGGTGAATAGGAAACAACGTTGGGGCAGGGAGACCACCACCACCAAGGCCTGTTCTGGCGTGAGGCGCTTCCAGGGAACAGTGTGCAGAAGTTTGAGACCATCACATTCTGTTCAGTGTGGGTGGACTGCGTCTTTGAGTGAAATGAGAGTGAATTCCACTCTGGAGAATGAGAAAACACTAGGCAAAGGAAATTGGAAAGGAAGGAAGCTCCAAGTTTAGCATGATTTTTTTCTTAATTAACCTTCTCTGGTTCTTATTAGTCATCTCCATTATTTTGTCAAGGCATACATCATGTTGATTTAATAGCCCGTCCTCAAATTGTGCAGGACTATTGCGGTCACAACTGTAGGCAAATTGAGTTGTGTGTACTCTGTAAACTTAAGGTAATTTTCACATATCTAATGAATTTCTATTCTCCCCTCTCTGTCTTTCCTGCTCTATTCTCCCTCCCTTTTTCTGTGTCTCACACTCTCTTCTTTGTCATCTTCTCTCTGCCTCTTCCTTCCTCCTTTCCTCTTTGTATGTTCATATGTAGATAGGTTAAAAAAAAATTAGGGAATAGGAACTTGTATTTTCTTTGAGATTATCTTTTATGTTGTTTTGAATATGAATGCAATATTTGTTCTTCACCAAGCATCAGGCACATTTTATATTCTCCAGAATTTCTAAAAACAAGACAAACAAAAAAACCTGAAAATCATTTCTCCTCAATGATTCATTGGTGATTTCTGAAAGTTCACTTGAACCTGAAGGCATGAAATCATTTAAATCAGCCAGGGATTTCCTTACTATGTCTTCCATTGACTTGTGTTTCAGTTTCCTCTTAATGATATTTATTTTAGGCTATTTCGTTTGAAAAGCCTTGCTGTAGAATGTAAAAGGAAGTTAGGAGCTGAGGAGTTCTGCTTTCTGTGTATCATCTGTTAACAGGGCACCATCTGCCCCAGGCAACTGGTCTGTTTCTTCCCTGTTCTCTTCTAGGTAGTAAACATATTTACTCAAAGGGAAAAGGAAAGGAGAGAACAAAGGGTTTGCTACAAGAGGGTGGGGGATGGAAATGGAATGGCACCCACTGGCTCAAGATAACAGGCTGCTTACCCCAGGCTACTGTCAGGCCCTAAAGCCACATGCTTGCTTCTAAATCTACTAGGGCCTCTTTGCACCACTCCCACCAAAAATTATTGAGACAAAAGGGAGTGCCCTAGTCAGTTTGGTTCAGTGGATAGAGTGTCAGCCTGCAAACTGAAGGGTCCCGTGTTCGATTCTGATCAAGAGCACATACCTCCCTGGCCCAGGCTCTGGTTGAGATTCCTGCCAAAGGCAACCAATCCATGTGTTTCTCTCACATTGATATTTCTCTCTGTCTTTCCCTCCCTCTTCCAATCTCTCTAAAAATCAATGGAAAAATATCCTCTGGTGAGGATTAAAAAAAAAAAAGACTTGACCCTCACTTTGCACCTTAATGGAAAAAATGAGGAGAGAGAGAGAAACATTTTTCAAAGCTCTCTTGTTTTCTGGTCATAAAGATAATGTTTCTTCTGACAGCTTGATACACACCTATATATATAAAAGCCAAGTGACCAGAACAACAGAATGACTAGAACGACTGGTCGCTATGACACACACCGTGGAGGCCAACCAGCCTGATCAGGGCCCAATCGGCACCCCCAACCTCCCGAGGCCCTGCCCCCTGGCCAGCCTGGCCCCCAATCGGCCCCCCCACCCTGATCGGGGGTGGGGCGGGCCAGCCAACTGCCTGAGGCCCCTCTTCCTGACTGGCCCTGCCCCCCCAATCAGCCAGGCAGGCCGGCTGGACCCAACCCATGCACGAATTCATGCACTGAGCCTCTAGTAAATAATAATGTAGTTCCTTGGCTTGTAAATGCTTCACCTCTGTCTCTGCCTTCATGTTCATGTGGCACTCTACCTGTGTGCATGTCTGTCTTTTCATATGGCACCCTTTCTATAAGGACACCAGTCATATTGGATTAGGGGCTCACCCTATTCAAGTATGACCTTAACTTAACTAATTACTGCAATGACTATATTTCCAAATAAGGTTACATTCTAAAGTATTGAGGATTAGGACTTCAGCATATGTATGGGAGGAGGGAGAATGGGGGAGGGGGGGAACAATTTGGCCCATAAGCCCATAACAATCAGGTTCCGTGACGTGTTCATTTTCACATACCTAGCACCTAGCACAGTGTCAGGCCTTTGTTTGAAGTCTAAGGTCTTCAGTAATATATGTTTAATTGCCTTAAATAAATATCTCTGCCATTTTCAGTTTAGATGCAGGCCAAAGTGAACATGAAAGCTATATTTTTTTCTGAAAGGCAGAAACATCAGGAAGCCAGAAAATCTCTAAAAATACAATGTGGCCTCTGATCTCAAGAGACCTCAATGTAATCACCTGTGGCTTGTGTAATAACACCCACTTCAGTCCTCATCCAAGACGACTACATGTGACAATGTATGTCTAGCACATTTTATGGCACATAAAGGTGGCCAACCCTCTACCTGGCCCCCATGACCTAACACATAAAGAATGAGGTCAAAGAAGCCTGCAGACCATATTCATTCTGCAGATACCTACAAAGGCAGATCCCTGCTCCTCCTTCATTTCACATTATCTTCTATTAGCATCCAAGAATGATGAAATGCAGAGATGAACAGGGCACAGGGCTTTTTTTAAGAGGCTCACAGTCTGGTGAGAAAATAGCATGTGGCAAATATTACAACAGTGTGAGCCCAAGATGTAATGGGAAGCCAGAGGCCATGAAGATTTGGCTGGATCTTCAAAGGAGAGTAACAGTGAGCCAGGTGACAAGGTGGGTGAAGGTCTTTCCAGGCAATGGGTATAGCTTTACAAAATCCCAGAGGTCAGAGAATAGCAAGTAAAATCAATGGGCTATAAGGTTGTAACACTACGAGTCTGGGGTTAGGGTCAGATCAAAAGTGTCAGGCAACTCATGCTGAGGGGTTTTGGACTTCAAGCAAAAAACTGAAGGCTTTTAAGCACTGGACTAGCACTACCAGATTTGCAATTTAGAAAGAATGCTTCCTGCAACAGGAATTTGCTAGAGCAGGCCTGCATGGATCAGAGAATATAGGTTAGGAACCCATTATGTAACTCTGAAGAGAAATAATAATGGGACATGAACTAAAGATGGACAGAGAGAATCAAGAAGCGATCATGGTGGACACTCCTTATGTCCACCCAGACCTCCTGGCATCTGAGCTAACATTTTCTGTGCACTCCCTTCAGCTGAGCTTTGACTTGAATGCCCACATCCCCCCACACCTGTTTCTCCTTTGGAGACACTGCTTGGCCACTGATGGTGCTTTGCCCACAGACAAAGAGCTCAAAGTGACTAAAAGTTCACTCTTTACAAACCAACCCACCCTGTACCGCCCCCCCTACACACACACACACACACACCACTAACTCTTCAAATCCCTCAGTCCTTCGCCATTGATTATAAAATACAAATATGAAAGCCTAGCTTCTTTGATTCTGCCTGGAACATATCCCATGGTATAAATTATATTTAAAAGTTCTCCATTTGATCAAGCTGAAACCACACCCTTCCCGGTCTCACATCTCTTAACTCCTTTACCTGCTTCTACTGGAAGCACTTCTTTAATAAATCTCTCAGACATGAATTCTTTCCCTGAGATGTCCTTCTGGTAATGTCCAAAGACAGAAGATTTGAGAGCTACTAAAAAAAAAACCTCAATGTTCAGAGCTTGGTAAGTGATTGGATGTAAAAAGATTTAACATTAACTCGAAGAACAATATTCAGTGAAACTCAAACTATGTTTACAAACAAATGCTTGGGAACCAAAAGGACAAGTGCTATTAAAGTAGAAAGTAAAATTTTATATGTCTAATTTGCATTCTTCCTTTGACTCTCAGGAAGGGGGGGAGGGGTCTTGATCATAAATTGCTTGTGTTATTCCAAATATGGAAATATAAGACACAAAAAGAGTGCCATGGAAATCCATTTTTCTTTAATAAGATTTTTATGTAAGTGCCTCTGTTATCAAGAAGGGAAGAACGTCTTATAGTCTTCACTTCCTAGGAATGAGTTCTGCCGAATGTTCTGCACTGACTGCCCTCATTCTGGCCACTCTTGCCCTACCTTCAGTTCTAAGTAACGTGCTTTCTCTTCTTTATTTCCTTTTTAAATTTATGAATGAACAAATATGGCACATGTGCTACATTCTATGAGGTTTGAGCTCGTGAGGTATAATTATAAAGCAAAGAGAAAAAAGCTTCCGTTGTTACTTCTGGATGAAGCCTCATATTCTGTAAATACATCTTTGGCATATGTAGAGCTTGCTGATGCAATCAAATAAAACAAAACATTGATCCTACAGAAATGTAATTACAAGTATAATGAGTAATGTTGCTATCCTATATAATAAAAGCCTAATATGCAAATCAACTGAACGGCGGAACCACCTGTGGAAACCGGTCGCTATGATGCACTGACCACCAGGGGGCAGATGCTCAATGCAGGAACTGCCCCCAGCCCACAGGCCCCAGGCCAGCCAAGGCAGGTGCCAGCGCCTCCCCCCTCTCACCCCACCGGTCATCCCACAGAGGGAGGAGACCAGTGGCGGGGGGCGGGGCCGGCAGGCGAGCTGGCCAGTGCCACCCCCGATCACCCTGCCAGTCACCTACCACAGAGGGAGGCAACAGGGGGCAGGGCTGGCGAGCAGCCAGCACCAGGCCAGCTAAGGCGGGTGCCAGTGGGGGCCCCCAATCGCCCCACCAGTCGCCCCTCAGATCAGCCCTGATCACCGGCCAGGCCTAGGGACCCTACCTATGCATGAATTTCATGCATCGGGCCTCTAGTGTGTTAATAAAACACAAGTCGCTCCCATAAATGCCACTTAATACCTAATTTTTACATAGACAAAGTAAATATGTAGTTCTGAAGCTCCTTTTAGAAAGGCTGTCATCAGTATTCAGGCAAAGCAATGGTTTCCCAGTCACACACAATTTAGACAACAAAGTTCCTAGATTTTACTCCTTCCTTCTGTAATTTTTATCCAACTACATTTGAGGGCTTTCTTTATGCTGAACACTGTGCCACATGCTGGTGACATGGGGAAAATGGCAGCATGGTCTCCGCCATCAAGCAACCTGGGTTCTCTAAATCTCACTCACAGCCACTATCATCTAGTACTGACAGTTGTGGGTTCCACTCCTGCTCTTGTGTCTTCTCACTTCTCACACTGCCAGACTCTTCCCTTCACCACAACAGTCCCTGCCAGGTACCTCCTGGCCTGTCCTCAAACTCTAGCTTAAGGCCTCAAGTCTGTGGAAACTACAGTCCATAAGCCCTTGACTTCTCTGTTGACTCAAGTGAGTATCAGAAGAATAGTTACTCTATTGGTCTCAGGATGGAATTGACACATAAAAAGAGAGACAAGGCTCAGTGAAAAGGGCTTCAAATCCTTGGAGGTGGGTAAGACGAGGAAAGCTATGAGAATAGCAAAGAATAAGGACAAGAAGGTAGAGGGTCAGTTAGTCATGGCGTCGTGGATTTTGGCAAGTCCCTCTGGGCCCAAGAGCTATCTACACTGGGCAAGGATTAGCAGGGTTCTTCCTTCTGAGAAAAACTGAAAGGAATCTAAAGGTGAGGACAGAGGTGATAGAATAATAATAAATGATAAAAACAAGTATTAAGAGATTGCTAAGTGCCAGGGATTATGTTAATCCCCAAATTCATCATTTTGTTTAATCTTCACAACCACACCCTGAAGTAGTTATTAATGCCATTTAGCAGGTGAAAAAACTGAGGCTAAAAACATGCCCTAAATCAAACAGCTAGCGAGGGGTGAAACAAGGTATTAAAACCAGCTTTTCCTGAATTCAAGTCAATATTCTTAACTACTTCATGAATGACACCCAGGTCTTGCTCTCACACCAAAACACAGCGTGATTTTAGACACAAACAAATGGCATCCCTTTCCCCTTCCTTACCACTTGCTTTCTGGTTCCTGTAACAAAACTGAAGAAAAACTACTTTCAAATAAAAGCAGTTTGGGAGAAGTAAGGCATCAGTGTGAAGGAGATTTGATCAAAATATAAATGGCAAGATGAGAGGTAGTTGAAATCAGTAGGGCCACCATCTCTGGTAAAAGGGAAAGCAGAGATTGAGTCAAAGACACACATCACTGAGCTGACCCTTTTGCAAAATCTGGTCCTATTTTTATATGCAGCCAAATACGGGCAACAGAAGCTGGATGGAGAGGTTGCTCTATCTGGGCTCCTGGGCACTGAGCACCTATAGAGGAACTTGGCTGTGAACATCAAGGTGGGCAGCCAGAGCTCCAACTCAGCTTTAAAGCAAAGGGAGGCATCCCATGAAAAAGGACCACCCCTTTTCCTTTGATGCTCATGTTAAGACCTGTCCCAGAGAGAGGCTATAAAATCACTAATGAGCCTGAGATCTGAATTTCTAAATACTCATCACCCAAATTCCTTCCCCCTGAGAGATGGTGATGGTGACTTGCACTTCACATATACCCATCTCTTTGGGATAGAAAGATTCAGAACATTGTACTCAGTCAAGTAATCAACATATTTCATTGACAGGAGATAAACATTAATTCAGAAATCCAAACAAAATTTTTGGCTCTGCATTTGTGCCTCCCTCAAAAGGTCTTCATTCATTACCCTGGTGAATTTACCAGGGTCCAGATGATTGCCAGGAACCCAGCTGGCTCAGCTATATGAATTGTCAGCATCTCTCTCTCTCTCTCTCTCTCTCTCTCTCTCTCTCTCTCTCTAATCCTCACCTGAGAATATTTTTCCATTGATTTTTAGAAAGAGTGGAAGAGAGAGGGAAAGATAGAGAGAACATACATCAATTGGTTGCCTCCTGCATGAGTCCTGACCAGGGCCCCGCCAGGAAGGAGCCTGCAACCAAGGTGCACGCCCTTGACCAGAATCGAACCCGGGACCCTTCACGCCACAGGCTGATGCTCTATCCACTGAGCGAAACTGGCTAGGGTTCAGCACATCTCTTTTACGGACAACTCCAGGGTAGATATATAAACCCAATGCCAATTTATTAATTATGTGTGATGAGCAATGGCCATCACAGGGACTAAGCTAGTTAAGTCCATATCACTAGTACATCTCATGCGGCCAGGCACACCCCTCTGGAAAGCCAGCGCACACTGAAACTTGACTTGGGGTCCTGGGAAGCAGAAAATACTTGATGGCATCAGGCTGTAATGGCAAGATGCCACCCTCCTGCAGACACGAGGCCTGTTGGCTAAGGTTCCCTCTCCCAGGACGCACAGGACAGGTTTCCCCCACTGTCAGAAAGTACCGCATTCCTATGAAACCTTCCATAAGCAAAGAAGCAAATACCATTCATTTTTAATTAACTGTGTGCCTTCCCAGACCCCAAAATAACCTACCAAGGAGGCTTAATTGCGTCCAGTTTCGCACTAAGCATAACACCCTTACGAACGCTCAAAGGTTTTGCTGATACCTTAGTGTGCATCTTGCTAACCAGGCGCAGGAAGTAAATGGAGATGAAGCAGAGGTGCTCACCACACAGTTCAAAGCGCTGGTGGCTTGGTGCTCAGGTGCTCAGGAGGTCTGGGGAGGCAGCTTGGCGGGGTAACGTTTACCGCTGGGGGCCCCCCTACCCTGGTAACAGCTGCTGCAAAATGCATGCTCGACGCTGCTTTTCGTCTTTTGTCGCAAAAGCAGGACGTCAGCAGATTGCTCAGCTTGGTAGGATCAGGTGCTGACCAGGTCATCCTAAAAGCAACCGCAGCCAAAGGCAATGTTGGAAAAGCAGGGATGCCTATACTTCCATGTGTAGACAGTTACTGGCAAGTTAGCCTCTGAGACTTTTTTTTTTTTTTTTAGATACGATAAAACATTAAGTGTTATCAATCAAATTTTATTGGCCTAGGAGCCATTCTATCTATTCTGTCTTTTTATGGTAACTTCCTTTCTCAGTTTTTATCTATTATTTGTTTATCTTCAAAGGAAATTCTCTGATAATCTTATTTTTCTTTCAGAGAAAGCCTTTTCTTTTTAAAAAAAATATATTTTTATTCATTTCAGAGACAGAGAGAGAGAAACATCAATGATAAGAGAGGATCATTGATCAGCTGCCTCCTGCATGCCCCACACTGGGGATTGAGCCCGCAACCTGGGCATGCGCCCTGACGGGGAATGGAACTATGGCCTCCTGGCTCGTGGGTCGATGCTCACCCTCTGAGCCACGCCAGCCGTGGCCAGAGAAAGCCTTTTCCAAGCTTATATAAAAGTCTGATGTAAAAGCCCACACATACCAGCAATAATCCTCATTTTAATATGATTGGTAAACAGATAAGAGTATGAGATGCCGAATATTAAGACTATTAAGACCAAATCACTTTCTCTGGCAAACAAGGCTTTCAATACTGGCAGAATATATTGTATTGCTCATTCATTTACTCATTTTTTTCATTGCGTAAGTATTTATTGAGAACCTACCATTGGCTTGACAAGTTCTAGAAACAGGGAAACAATAATGAATCAAACTCAGTCGCCACTCCATGGAGCCTTACATTCAAGTGAGAGGTGGGCAGATAGACCAAAAACAAAACACCAAGTACAAGAGAAAACAGCAGGCAGTGGCCAGTAGTCTGATAAAAACAAAACACATCTTATGGATCAGCTGGGTAGGGAGGTCAGAAAAGTCCTTTCTGGGTGATGTCATTTAAAAGAAGACCTAGCTCTCAAGAAGGTAATAGCTGCATGTAAACCCAGGAGAAACGTTCCATACACAGGGTACATCTGGTACAAGCCATACATCTATCTGTTATGCTAAACATCTCTGGCACGAGAATTTCATAAAGATTTCTGTAGACACCGATTGCGTTGTAGATATTCTCTTAGAACATTTAAAAGATAAAGCCTAAGTTTTAGATGCTTGCTGGTTCCAGGATACCACCCAGGGAACTTATAACTCATGAGGTAGAATTTTCTTACTTTATTCACCAAGACATTATGCATGTAGTAGGTGATTAAGACAAAAAAAGGGAACTGCATGTGGTTTAGCTGTTTTTCTGCTGCTCAACTCCTTCCCCTACCAATAGTCTAAAAAGCCTGGCATGATGCCAGCACAGTTTCAATGCCTCTACAAAAGTGGCAATATTGACCATCTATACATCCATATTTGCATTTCATTATCTGAGCAAAGAGAGATCTGCTTGGGCAGATTTGCCTTCTTTCATTAACCCTTACTCCTCATGACAGCACCAAAAAGACAGCAAAAACACCAGGTTTTGGCATCATATTTTAATAGGTAGTCTTTATTCAGAGTGTAGCCTCTGATTTTCAATAATTAGGGTCATGTTTAGTTCTCATTTCTCACATGGAATTGCAGTAGACAAGGAAGAAAAACAAAAACTAGAAAGACAGAGTAGATACCTTTTTAGTGCCCTGAGTTTTTTATGTCAATAATATTTAGTATTGAGCTGAAAGCAGCCCTTGTGAGGGGAAAGGGAGGGGAGCATTTTGTCATGGTCAATCCACAAAGTAACAATGTGGTTTGTGGGTTTCCTTTGGCATATTCTGTCTCTCTAGATACTTTGCTGTTGTTTCCTAGTTTAAAACTCACCATTTTAAAATGCTCTGTTTTCCTCCTTAATGTAGGAAAATACCCAAAACGTTCTAGTTGAATAACAATTTGTTATAAAAACATGCACACTCATAGTTTTGGAGCTTACCTCACAAACATCCAACATCCACGTCACTTGTACTCAGTTTTTAGGACATTATTCCCCAAATACATTCCTGTTGCATTAATGTGTGATGGAATTCACCTTATCCAAACATCTCCAAATATCTACATAAGTGATATTTCAGTAGGAATTAGCCACCAATGTTTTTCTCAGTTACAATGAGAAGAACATTGTGAAACTCTGTTATCAGATACAGGCCATGGACTTCCAAGTCCTTCCTTACATTCATCTTTTACTCTTACACAAGAAATGACTTTGTTTACTCTTTATTAGAACTTCAGTCATAGTGAACTGAAATTTTACAAAGATTTCACTTCCATTTCCTTCAGTTATATAAGCTGTCCCTCTCTACTGCTGTGACTCTCTGACTTCTCCTTTAACAGCTAAGAGTGTGGTAAATAGTAGCCAAAAGTTTCTAAACCTACTTAGAACTGGACTTCCTATAAATAGTAACAATGTCTTGAATATCCTTTCCCAGTAACTTTAGAAGACATTCATAAAACTTGCATAACATTAAAATAACCAGTCTGATCACTCCAGTCAAATAATTAAATTGTGTACTTACCAATTACATAAAAATGTTTAAATATAAAAATCTCTAAACTTATATCCTTAGTCAGTCAGGCTTTCAGTGGTTCTCAACCTTCCTAATGCTGCAACACTTTAATACAGTTCCTCATGTTGTGGTGACCCCCAACCATAAAATTATTTTCGTTGCTACTTCATAACTGTAATTTTGCTACTGTTATGAATTGTAATGTAAATATCTGATATGCTATATGTGTTTTCCGATGGTCGCAACCCACAGGTTGAGAACCGCTGTTTTAAGTGAATCTTTAGCAACTAAGTTGCTTCATATATAAAATATCCAGATTTTCCACAAGGGCATGGATCCAAAGATTTCAGTGCTAGAGCTAGAAAATTTTGAGAGCAATGACAAAATTTGTAACAAAATGTATAAAATTAATATGTAATTTAGAAAAGCAGACATCAACTTACATTGTCAACATAGCTTTATTACCTCCATTTTAGAACTTTATAAACTATTTGGGGATATTGCATTAACTTTCCTGTGTTTCAACTGATTTACTAAGACCTTGGGCAAGTTAGTTTCCTTCAGTATACCTCAGCTTATTTCCATTTGTGAAACAGGAATGGGAACAGCTCTGAGCAGGTCAGGCCATAAAGCTCTGAAGTTGCTTCAAATGAAGGAGTTATGTAACCAGGAAGGGTCTCTGTTTTTGTTTTTATTAAGTGACTAGAGGCCCAGTGCACAAAATCGTGCACAGAGGGGAGGGGTGTCCCTCAGCCCGGCCTACACCTCTCCAATCCTGGACTTCTCAGGGGATGTTCAACTGCCAGTTTAGGCCTGTGGGATCAGACCTAAACTGGCAGTCAGACATCCTTCTCACAATTCGGGACTGCTGGCTCCTAACTGCTCACCTGCCTGCCTGCCTGATCACTCCTAACCACTCTGCCTGCCTGCCTGATCTCCCTAACCACTCTCCCCTGTCAGCCTGATCCCCCTAACCATTCTCCCCTACTGGCCTGACCCCCCTAATGGCCCTCCCCTGCTGTCCTGATCCCCCTAACTGCTCTTCCCTGCCCTGCCAGCCTGATCCCCTTAACTGCTCTCCCCTGCCTGCCTGATCGTCCCTAATGCCTCTGCCTCAGCCCCACCATTGTGGCTTTGTCCGGACAGTTGTCCGGAAGATGTCTGGTCTAATTAGCATATTACCCTTCTATTAGTATAGATAGTATGGATTCAAGACCAGTACTTCAATGAACACGATTCAATTTACTATTAGACACTGGAAGACACTGTGACCCTGACGGGTGGTTGAATCTGTGGTACTGTGGTAGGTCTATCACATTAGCTGCCAGGTTATTTGCACGTTACTTAGGGAACTTCATCAACTCTTTCAAAGGCAGTGATATATGGAATGGAAAATTAGTAACCATGTATGAGGATTCTTTCAAGAAACTCAGTGAATAAGCAAAACACTGGGTTGTTCTTGTGACTGATCCTGTGTTCTTGCCTTTGATCCCAAGCTACTTGTTGTGGTTCCTGATTGGGAGTTACCGCATAATTCAGGTCTTCTGACTTGTCCTTCAAGAATGTCTCAAAATGCCTAGCTGTGCAAAGCCCCTTTACCTACCCCAACTCTCCCTTAATGCTGCCTTATAGAACTTACTTTCCCCTACCCAGAAACTTGATAATCCAACTATGAAAACCGTGGATCAAACGTGTTTTCTTATTTGACTAATGAAGTTTTAATTAACACAGTTCGATATACGAGTGTGCTCTCAGTTTACATGTATTTTCCACATATGAACAAATACTGATTGAGCATCTACCGTATGTTAAGCACATATTATAAAGCAAATTTCTCTCCTCACTAAGCATCCATGTAATATTTTATAACTTTCAAGTGGAATTTATCTTATTCGGTGAGTGTTGGGATAGGCAGAATGGAAAAATGGCTCACAATGACCCCCAATCTTATACAATCCCTTCCCCTTGAGTGTGGGAAGGACCTGGGAATGGGTCGGGATATGACTCCCATGCTTAGGTCATATTATATGCCAAAGTTGACCTAATCTGACTTCATCAGTGAGACCATAAAAGGGATGAGACTCTTCCTGGTGAAAGATTTGAAAGGTGATAAGGGTTTGACACAAAGGAAATTCTCTGATGATGGCTTTGAAGACGGAGAGGGGTCCATGGCAAAGACCTGAGCGTGGTCTCAAGAAGCTGAGAACAGTCTCTGGCAGCCAGCAAGACAAGGAGACTTTAGACCCACTATGGCCTAGAACTGAGCGAACTCAGAAAAGGACTCCAAGGCCTCAGACAAAAACTCAGCCAACACATCGAGTGTGTAGCCCTGAGGAGAGAACGCAGTTGAGTCATCTGCAGACTGCTGACTTACAGAACTGGGTACTGATAAATGGGTTTTGTTTTAAGCCACTACATTTGTGGTCATTTTTTACACAGTAATAGAGTATTAATGTAAATGCCATATCCTCTGCTAGACTGTAAACTATCTGACAACCAAGAATTTATACACTTCCAAAAATCTCCTAGATACTTTTGAAAATAAATGTCCTAATTTGACCTTGTTGGGGCACAAAAAATATTTTTCCTCCCACTTTCTAAGTTCTTCTAATTGGACTAATAATAAAAGTAACATGAGGCAGATTATCTAGGGAAAATGTATTCTAGAAGTACATACAAGTGTGCCATAAGAATATGAGAACCCAGAAGGCATTGGGCAGTTGAGGTTTATGTACAATTTTGTACAAAGGAGAAAGAGGCAGGGGTCTGGAATTTCAAAGGTAAAGCAGACAATTTACAGGTAGATAGAAATAACAAACATAAGAAAACAAAATTCCTGCTGGGCCTGGCCGGTGTTTTTGAGCATCGACCTATAAACCAGGAGATCATGGTTTGATTCCCGATCAGGGCATATGCCTGGGTTGAGGGCTCAATACCCAGTGTGGGCTGTGCAGGAGGCAGCTGATCAATGATTCTCTCTCATCACTGATGTTTCTATCTCTCTCCCCCTCTCCCTTCCTCTCTGAAATCAATAAAAATATATATTTAACAACTTTCGTACTGCTCACGAGTTGTCTCGTGTTTCGCGCACCATCTGTTAAGGACCGCTCACGACTTCTCTCGTTTTTTCAGGCCCCATCTGTTATGGACCTTAGATGTCAACACATTGTCTTGTCCACATCGAATGAAGCGATCTCATTGGTGGAAACCGTTCAGGTCAATCTACGAAAAACTATATAATTGCACGAACCCATAAAGCATTGCAGTTACATTGTATTTTGGTCATTCGAATAGTCTTCGTCTTCAAGTTCCTGGTGCTTTTAGAAATGCCCTCTCTCAGAAAAAGTAAGGAAACCAATGAAACTGATACACTCCCTTTCGTATTGTTCCATTCTAATGAAAACGACGAAATGAACAAAAAAAGTAGTGCTGTACCTTATAAACTATGGACTTTTCAATTCATTTAGAGTGTACAACGTCCTCAATCCACAAGCAAAAATGAAGTATAAACAGTTTCTGCTATCGGTGGCGAGAGACTGGATAACGGATGACAATAATGAAGGCTCTCCAGAACCGGAGACAAATCTGTCCAGCCCTTCCCCTGGGGGTGCAAGGAGAGCACCTCCTAAAGATCCACCCAAAAGGTTGTCAGGTGATATGAAGCAGCATGAACCTATGTGTATTCCAGCGAGTGGAAAGAAAAAATTTCCTACGAGAGCCTGCAGAGTTTGTGCCGCCCATGGAAAAAGGAGCGAATCTAGATACTTATGTAAATTTTGTTTGGTCCCTCTTCATAGAGAAAAATGTTTTACACAGTACCATACGTTAAAAAAGTACTAGGAACTTTAATTGTTTAATTGTTTTTGTAAATAAAAATGTTATAATTATTGAAAAACAACACCTAAAGTGCATTATGATCTGTAGTTATGATGATTTAAATAACATGCAGTTTGCCCCAAAACGTGCGGTCCCTGGCATCTTAGAGATTTCTAAGCGGTACGAAATGTGTTAAAAAAAAATTCTTTCTTGCCCACCAAGAAACAGTGGGACACAGAATGAAGTTCAATAAGCAGCTTCTGCTAGATTTCTCTCTGTCTGCCACATTAAGTTTATTTTGATGTTAAGGGAATGTCCCCTTCCTGTAAACATATACTGTCATACAGCAAATCTGAATTCCCTTAGGCAGGTAAAGGTGGAGGGTCAAACAACGGTTATTTCTGAGTCTTTTATTTATTAATAACCACTGTAAAGTCAATATCCCAAAAGGCAAAGTTTGGAGTAGCAAAACTTTGGCCCCTTTTAACCTTTCCCATGAGAATCACTCCTAAGTTGTTTTAACTGTCTTACATATGAAACTCTTAAAAGTTCTACTAGCATAGACTTATTACTTTCAAGCCTAGAAACTTATTCCGGTTTTAGCGAGACATGGATCAACATTTTCAAGAATCAGAGAAAAGGTAATTAGTGCTTCCAAGTACCACATTAAAAAAACAGAGGTAAGAGGCAAGAAACTAGAAGTTTTCCTGAAACTTTTATTTCTTCCCTAGTATTGTTTTATTTGTTCCTCCTACCAGTTGTGACATTATATAGGAGAAACATCTAACATGTTTTGAAGACTTGGGAGTCAATTGGACATAACAGTTAGCCAAGTAGATGTTAGGAGCAAAGAGAGGAAGAACATTTCAAAGAAAGGGATATTTTGTGAAATATCTGGAGAAAGAAAAGAACAGGCCTGTTCAAGAACTTCTAGTATTTCAGTATGACTCATTCTGGAAGTGGGGGAGGGGAGCAAATTCTGAGCATGAGAAATAAACAGGAACCGGAAGGCTTTGGCTTTTCCTCTGGGTCTAAGACCACCTTTTAGTGTGAGGGACCCTGGGGGAAAGCTGCCATCCGAAGTCCAATGGGGTGTCTACTCCGGCATTGTTACCTATCCAAAGTCCGTGTACCCGATGCTTAGAAAGGCTAAACTCAAAACATTAGAGTTTGGAGTAAGGAAAGGTTTATTGATTGAGTAGGTGCCAACTGAGAAAATGGAAGACCTAATCTTCAAATCCATCTAAAGAAAGTGCAGAGTTCAGGCTTGTTTTATGTCAAGGAAAGGAAAAATGGGAGAGGCTGTTTTAGTAAAGTATCAAGCCCCAAGCAGAATTCCTCTAATGATTAGCATGTCTACTAATAAAGCAGGAGCTATTAGCCTAAAGGCCATGGGCACAAGACAGGCTAGTACAAGATGGAGTCAGAGGGACAGACATTTCACTCTGTTGCAGTATACCAAATAAGAGCTACTGAGCTTAAGTTCCTCATGGGTGAGTGGTTGGTGTGGGATCTGTCTTGGGCTTTTGGTGGCTTCAGGAAAATATCTTACCTGAGTCTAAATAATATTAATCAAAACACCAGAGAACTACTCTTAAGTGAAGCCCCATCTTGAGGGCCTTCTAATCTTGAAAATTGAAAGGAAATAAATGGATTTAGATTCCTAAGATCTGCCAGAAGTGCAAAAGCAGTGATGGGTTTGAAGATTCCCCAACCTTAGAAGAACAAGAACATAGTATGAACATGGAGAACCTTTTTTGTGTCCCCTGAATTACCCATTGGATGAATTTAGGAGATAGTCTATATGAGGCAGGATAGTAAGAAGCTAGGAAAATTCCTTGGCAAGTGGAAACTGAGACCCATAGATGATTCAAACTGGCCTCCTTCAGCATTCTGACTTAACCTGCCTCCTTCTCCCTTGCATGACCACTCCCTTAAGAAGTAAGCCCTCAGGACAGTGAGGTTCTGATCAGCATCAAGTGATCTTAGGAATAAAATATTGGATCAGTTGACCACAGGACAGAGTTTTGATCAAACTAAAGATAGCATCCAAGCCTGGAGTTGTGTTTCAGATCCAGGCCCAGAAAAGCAGCAAAACCAGACTAATCAATATCATGGCTGATATCAGGATCAGCAGCATTGACTAATAACCCCCACGCTAGTGCCTGCCAGTCAGTAGAGACCAAGACCCTGACCCTAATGCTCATTTTGATGAATCAGCATATTAAAGGACACACCTGGAAAGCTGTTGAATGTTCTGTTGAGATCCTCCCCTGAAAGCTCCCCTAAAATTTCTGCCTTTAGAAAACAGATAAAAACCCTTAATGCAAAGGACCCAGGGTATACGATCTCTCTAGAGCACCTTCTTTCTTTAGGCCTGTATCTTCACTTTCTTTCTCCTAACCTCTAAGGGACCCCATGAGACCTGCAACCAGTGGTGCCATGGGCAGCAGCAGCTTGTCCTGGGCTAACCCCCTGAACCGGTCTTCAAGGGCCCTTCTTTTGCCTCTGTAACTTGTTTCCTGAACCCATGCAGCCCAGCTGGCTCACTTCTTCTGCTTCTGTGACTTTCTTTCTAAAAGGCCAACGTAGCTCTCTGAGCAGCCCACTCAATGCTTCCCTTCCAGTGTACTTTTGCTTTGCATGCTATACAAGCGTCCTCTTGCATTAGAGTTCTTGGCTCTGAATTCTTTCTTTGCCGAACTCAAGAACTGAGAGCCCACACCATCAGTAACATCTAGATGCAAAACAAATTAAACTATACTCACAACTCCCTTATAAATTCTTCTTAATTAGCCTACTATGGATTATTCTAGCAATGTATAAAGGTTTTAGCATTTCCACTTTTCTTAAGGAAAATCTACAATTTCACTGAAGAATGATTCTTATTTTTATGTTTACTGCAAGAGATAGTGATCTTTCTTACAACAAGTTGGTATTTTCAAGGACAATTAAGCTGCTCTTATCCTTCACAGAGAGAAGCTATTCTCTGGTTTTGATTTCTAAATAAAGTTCTGCTCCTTGCTATGGCTACAGTGAAGGAGGACTGGGCAGGTTGGAGTTAAGGTAAGTCAGTCACAGAGAAGGCAGGGGGTGGAAGAAAAGAGGCTTTCTCTCCAGGGAGGTCTTTGACATGGAAATGTGCCTCTAAAGATAATGGGGAGGGGCAGAACCCTGCTGGTGCAGTTGGGGAAGATGAGACCAAACAACAAATGCTATATACCTCCCTGAAACAAACAGTCAGAATGAAAGCTTTCACTGTGGTGCTCTTCACAAGCTCCTCAAAGGACAGAGAAGGTGACAAGGCACTTGCTCTGCACCAAGTCCTTCAGAAAAGAGATTTGAGGCTCCACTCTCAAATGACAGCATCTCACACACAATTAGCACAGTGTAAAGTTTAGGTAAGTTGGATTTCTTACTTTTCACATTCAGGTTGTGAATAAAGGGGGCCCTGAGAGAGGAAAAATAGACTTCTGTAATTTTATCAATGCTCAATCACTGAAATTCTAGAAAGACTTTCCCACACTTCATTCCACTTCGCTTAGGATTTTCTGGCTTTGACCAGTTTCTTGTCACTGTTGTTTAAATTATACTGTGGCCTGCTGTTTCTCTCCTTCTTCAGAAGGGGCCCAAATAATGTCAGTTAATGAGCAAACACAGGAACCAGCCAGAAGTTTCCTCACTTTCTCTTGTGTAAGTGCAACTGTTACTTTTGCTGTCAGTTTAAAAGTCAGCTTTCTAAAGAAAAAGTTATCACAGCAAGTACACAGGCTGTCAGTTATAGAAAGACAAGCAAGGAGAAAGCCTGGAAGCTGACCTAACCCTGTGACATTATTGATTGAAAGTGGTTAGGATAGAACCAAGGACAGGTTTTTCCAGTACATGCCCCCTCACTACACTCAGCACTTCATTGAAGTGATGGGCAACCTGGTAGGGACTGGGATATTTCTCCAAGTGGTTGGAGTTTGGCCCATTTTTCTTTTTCTGCTAATGGGATGTTGGCAGGAAGTTGGGGGGGGGGTGGTTTGTGCCGGAAGCTGATTGGCACATGAAATTGTGGGGACGGGGACCCCACCTCTCCTTTTCTAGATTCTTCAGCCCTGCACACTCCAGAATCCTTATTAGAAAAGATGATTGCCACTCCATGCTGTCTGTGCAAAAAAATGAAGACAACACTAATGAAAGCAAAAGGGAAACAAGGACTACATTATTTCCAAGATATCTTCACACTTACGCAGACCAGCACTTCCTTGCTGTGGAATTCTGGGTTAGTGTCTTTCTTATTTTGAAGATTGAAAATGACATTTGTGATAGAAAATAGAGAGAAATAAACACACTCACATTTATATATATATATATATATATATATATATATATATATATATATATATAGCAAACCCCACACTCTCTCCCCAGCTGAGGCACTGGCCATGGTCAAAGTTGGCTAAGTCTCCTGAGGCACATGTTGATGTGTACGGTTAATTTGGTTAGGCTCACAAGGACAGATCATACTGTCCACAAGGTTTATTACAGGCTTTTGCACTTAGTACTTCATGAACAAATTTTCCTGCCCGTAAATAGTCCTTGATGTTTATTTTGAAAGGCGACTGCATGTGAGTTAATCTCCTCCTGAAGCCAGATAAGGGCTCAGCAGAGTTGAGAAGACAGCATCAGTGGGGGGTCTGAAATCCCAGAATTACCCTGCCTGTTCTGTTGACTCACCTGAGTGGAGTGTATTTAGAGTACTAAGGCACGTGGGTCTCTGCTCCTTCAACGTCAACCTCTGTCAGAAGTGGGAAAGGAGACAGCCAGGTGTCTGTTGCTGAGGAGAGACCCCCTAAAACAGGAAGGTCAGCCGGTGCCCAGAGAACAAGCTGAGGAGACATTCGTCACTGGAACACCCACATTCCTGTCCTTCCCTTAGCGGTGTTTTGACTATTTTGTCATCCCACTGACACTTACCTATGGTTTCTTTCTTAGGACATTGATGATTATTAAAGCCCAAAGTAGATCAAGATAAACATTTTACAGTTAGATGTTGATGGCAGATGTCTCTGTTATCATGACCTTCACATTTTCAGTGTGGTCTGCAGCATAGATAAGTCCACATGAGACTGCACAGGAAACAGTAAAGGAGAATTGCTTATCTCCTACCCCCTCCCCACTTTCCTTTTTTCTTGTCTGGAGCAAAGAGAGCGGCCTCTTTGTTTGCTCTTGTCGGCCTTATTTTGCCTTATGCCTTTTTGCCAAGGTCCCAGGGGAGGGCACGCAGGGCAACTGAAGATGGCTTTCTCCAGCCCTCTCACTGCTGCTAGGCAATGTCTCCAGGAGAGGGGCTCCCTCTGTACTGCAGCAACGGCTTCCATGGAGGAGGTAGAACAAAGCAAGGAAAGCAAAGCAGTGCAGGGATTGGTGGGCTGTCATTCTAAACTTTAATTAATGCAGCCTTCCCTGCCATGAAAGGAGTATGAAGCCTACATAATTAAAACTGCAAAGGAACTTAGGGTCTTCAACTTCTCAGAGGTTAGGTGCAATGTGAGAAAAAATAAATTAACATATAGATTTATTATAGATAGATGGATAGGCAGGTAGATATGATAACACACTGATTACAACTAACTCTGACCACCATAGCTCAAGTAGCTCTATTACATTTTTCAAGCTCCTTTTGAAAACTAATATGCATCAGGAGCAACTTCTGAGACCATCTCAAAGTCTGAGACATATTCTTGAAGAACTCAGTCACAAAAAATAGATAAAACATAAGTGCTATAACAACTTGATTTTTTTGTTTTGCTTACTAAATGGCAGAATTATGTTTTTAATAGGGGGAAACGCTGAAAATAATTCCAATATAAATAATGACATAATCATATAGTACAATAACTTTTAAATCCACTCCTTATTGTCTCTTCTTACTACTGCCTTACCAATAATACATAATATTATTGAGTTCTTAATAGACACAGATCTGGGGGCTTTACACGTAGTCATTTACTTAATCTTTATAACTCTATGAAATAACTACTGTTCTTATCCTTGGTTTACAGAGGAGGAAACTGAAGCAGAGAAAAAGTGAGAAACTTCCCCCAAGGTCATGGCTTCTAAGGCCAGGACTCGAAGTCAGATCCTCTAGCATCCCATGTGCCTTTCTGCACCTCTTGCTAAGAATTGCCTCTTACTTGTTCTCTCTCCTGGTTGTTCTCCCTGACTCCACTCCCTCTATTCCACCATTACACAGCTACCAATGTAATTACCCATCTGTAAAATGATATCATGTCATCATGCTTCTTTAAAGCCCATGAAGGATTTCCCTTTTGCCTACAGAACAAAGTCCAGCCTGCTTAGTATGGATCCCAGCAGGTTTCATATTCTCATCTGGAATGTCCTTTCAATTCCACTGTCTTCCCATCATTCACTTTACAAATGCCCTCTGCATTTTCTTATCTCTATGTTTTTACATTATATTTCCTTCCTCAATTTTTGTCACTATTTAGAATCCAGATGAAATTACAAATCCTCCATGAAGCCTCCCTCTATTATATAGCAGGAAATAATTTCTCACTCCCCTAGACTCCCACTGTACATTATTCCTCTCTTATAATCTTTGTTTTTATTTTTTTCCACCCTCAGTATAGCTTTTTATGTGCTTTCTGGATAACAGCTCCTAACGCTTAAAGACCATGGCTTGTGCAACTTTAAACTCAACCATTCTTTACAGTGACTTGTGCATAGTAGGTGCTCAAATGGTGTTTATTGAATTGGAACTATGTTAGACTCTGTGTTGGATAACAATATCTTATATTTTCCACGTGTGTCTGTTTAAGTCCACAGATGGCTGGAGAAGTTTGCTATGACCATATGGCAAAGAAAATTCCCTAAGGTGGTGGATACCATGATTCAAAATATCAGATCACTGAGTTATCACTGTGGTCTCATATTTCTGCTGCATGAGTAAGAAGGAGAAACTGCTCCGCAGTCAATAGGCACAGCTCCTGTTAACTATTCTTTTCAAGGTCCCATCTTGATTAGGCCTAACTTACCACTACAGCAACGTCTCCCCAGTCCATGCAATGCATTTTGGTTGCTGCAGAAAAAGCATTTTTGTTCCTGGCTTATTTCCTCTTCTCCTTCTGCCTGTCTAAAATCCTCTTTGCTCCCATAAAGGCATTCCCTGCAAGAGTGGCAAGTACAATGTTACTAGGTGATGCATGGCACAGGTAATAAAACATTAAGACAATTTTTTGAAAGAAAGAAAAAAGAAGTGATGTAAAATATTAAAAATATTGGGCACAGAAATGAAGAAAAAAATTAAGAAGCGATCAAAAAGCAAAAATGAAAAGGAATTGGATGACACCTAAGAAAAAAAAAGAAACCCTTGTTTTTCCTTAAAAGAGTACTCTGGCCTCTGCTGAAACCTAGAGCACTCCATACACCTTATTCCGTAAACTTGGCTGATGTACCCATAATAAAAACTTGTATTCCTCTCCCAAAGATGTGAAATGCTTGCCTTCAAACCAACAGTCTCAAGAAAGATCCTCACCTGGCACTTAGATAAGCCCCTACTTTATATTGCTTCTTCTTGGGTCAACTTTGCATGGATATTGTACAGATTAATGGCAGCACTTCCACTGAGATCATATGCCTGCTCTTATTCTTTCTACCAGTGTAAGATATCCCTCTAATTTTGTTTCTTGCCATCCATCATAAACAGTAGCTACAAATATACAAATAAATTTTAGTTCAGTTTAATAGCACTAAGATAATCATCATAGATAAAATGTAGAAAATCTCAGTTACAAATCTTCACATTACGCAATCTCCCTGGCATGGTTCAAAACATCAATGGTTCTTTCTACCAATTCTTTCTTATCACTTCACTTTTAGCGCAGGGACTCTCTAGACCAGCAGTTCTCAACCTGTGGGTTGCGACCCCTTTGGGGGTCGAATGACCCTTTCACAGGAGTCGCCTAAGACCATCGGAAAACACATATATAATTACATATTGTTTTTGTGATTAATCACTATGCTTTAATTATGTTCAATTTGTAACAATGGAATTGGGGGTCACCACAACATGAGGAACTGTATTAAAGGGTCACGGCATTAGGAAGGTTGAGAACCACTGCTCTAGACCAAGCATGTCAAACTCATGGCCTGCAGGCTGCATGTGGCCCACAATGAATATTTTTGCAGCCCAGCCAATATAATGGTATATAAGAAATATCTTAATAAAAATTTCGTAACTTAATTTTTACAATATCCTGTTATACATAATCCTATATAATAAGGTAATATGCAAATTAACCCTCACGCCCTCAAAAGATGGCTACCTATGACCAGGCCTGCAGGGGGGGTTAGTGAGGGACGACCAAATGACTGAACAGCAGGCTGTGTGGGGTGATCAGGCTGGCAGGGGTGGGGCGTGAAGGGCAACCAGGCTGGCGGGGTGGGGGGGAGGGAGGCACTTAGGGGTGACCAGGCCAGCAGATGGGGGCAGTTGGGGATGACCATGCCAGCAAGGGGGGCAGTAAGGAGTGACCAGACTGGCAGGGGTGGCAGTTAGGAGCAACCAGGCCTGTAGGGAGAGGGCAGTTGGGAGCGACCTGGCTGGCAGGGGGAGCAGTGAGGGGCGACCAGTTGGCAGGGGGAGCAGTTAGGGGCAATCAGTCTGGCACACAGAGGCAGTGAGGGGCAGTAAGGGGCAACCAGGCAGGCAGGCAGGTGAGCAGTTAGGAGCCAGCGGTCCCAGATTGTAAGAGGGATGTCTCCTAAGAGGTCCTGGATTGGAGAGGGTGCAGGCTGGGTTGAGGGGACCCCTTCCCCATGCACGAATTTCGTGCACCAGGCCTCTAGTTATTAATAACGAACTACAATGTCCCCTAATGACTGATTACTATAATTGTGTTGCATTCCTTTCTCTTATGTGCCTTACACGCAGGAGCACCATTTCTCTCCACTAATACTAGTAGAGAATATTTTAGCAGCCAATTGCCTGTCACTAGTCTTGGACTGACTTGTTTGGTGTGTGCAACAGGAGATATTTTGCTTTTGGAGAACAAGAAAAATAGGTTTATTTGTGTTATGCTTATTAATTTGTGCAGTTATTTAGTGTTTGCTAAGTTAATGTTCAAGAAAAAATATTAATTTTTATTAAAATGTTCTATTATTTTATGTTAACAATTACTCATTTATTTCAGCCCTTTGTATTCAGCATGTCTCTATAGAAATAAACCTATGTTTCAATTATGAAAATTGAAGCTTTTATTTTTTTTGCAGCCCACATTAACTTAAACCTTGTTTATTTGGCAAAATTCAATGTACATTTCTGATAAAAACTCAGCAAATGAGGAATAAAAGGGACCTATGAGAACCTACAAGCTACATCATACTTAATGATGAATGACTGAATATTTTCCCCTTAAGATCAGGAAAATACAGGGATGTCTGAACTAATCATATCTATTTAACATTGTACTGAAGGTTATAGCTAGTGCAATTAGAATTGAAAAAGAAATATAAGGCACCAGATTAAAAAGAAAAAAGTAAGCTGTCTCTTTATTGTCCAACAACAAGATTTGTAAAAAAAAAATCCCATGGAACCTATAAAAGGCAGCTAGACCTAATAGTAAGTTTATCAAGGTTGTAGAATAAAAACAAAAATCAATTTTGTTTGTATATACTGGCAAAAACTATTGAAAATTTAAAAATTTTTTACATAGTTTTTTATTAATTTTAGAGAGGAGGGAAGACAGAGGGGGAGAGGGAGGGAAGGAGAGAGAGAGAGAGAGAGAGAGAGAGAGAGAGAGAGAGAGAGATATCAATGATGAGAGAGAATCATTCATTGGCTGCCTCCTTCATGCCACAAACTGAGGATCAAGCCTGCAATCCGGACATGTGCCATGACCTTCTGGTTCATAGGTCAATGCTCAACCACTGAGCCATGCTGGCCAGTGAAAATTAAAATTTTTAAAATACCATTCAAAATAATTTAAAACTACAAACTTCTTAGGAATAAATCTGACAATAGGCATGCAAGACTGATAAGTGAATATCTACAAAACATTATTACAAGAAATTGAAGAAGACTGAAGGAAATGAATAGATAGCAATCCTTCATTAAGATGTCAATTCTCCCCCAAATTGATCTACAGACTAAATGCAATCACAGTAAAAATTTCTGTAGGCAGTTTTTGTAAATATTGACAAGCTGATTCCAAAATTCATATGAAAATGTAAAGGACCTAGAATAGTAAAGACAATTTGGAAAATGTAGAATAAAGTTGGAAAACTAATTCTACCTGACTTTGAGACTTATTCTAAAGCTATAGTAATCAAAATGATATGATAGCTATGTGAAAATAGACAAATAAATCAGTAAGATGGAATAGAGAATTAAGAAATACAGCTATAAATATAGTAACAACTGATTTTTAACCAAGTTTCAAAGGCAATTAGTTAGCAAAAGGTATTCTTTCAACAAATGTGCTGGAATAATTGAGTACCTATATGCAAAATGTTCATCTTAGCTAAAGGCATGTACAAAAATTAATTCAAAATTGATTAGAGATCTAAATATAAAATCTAAAAGTAAAAAACTTTCAGGAGAAATTATAGCAGAATTTCCCTGTGAACTTGGGCTAGGCAAAGATTTTATAGATACAATACCCGGGCTGTTTCCTGGGCCCAAGCTCTTAACCAATACTCCACTATCTCATGACAAATCCAGAAATAGATACTCAGAGAAACAACTGACTGCAGAGACTCCAGTGTGTAGTTAAAAAGGGAAGGTAACCTGGGAATATACGTCTTTATTATTAATAGAGTGTGTAAGTTTTTTTAAATGTAGAAAGACACGGGGAACGGAAGAAATAAATTAAAGATTTCAAAAATAACGCTTTGATCTAAAGAGGCTCCTGGAAGCAAGTAGTAAACTCCTGGGCCATTAGTCATGGATTTAGATTTTCTTTTAAGCTATTGATAGCAAGTCAACTGGCACCTTACAGATTTAGTTAATCATTGTTCTCCTGGTGAGCAAATTTTTCAATCTGTTTTAAAAACAGTAAGTAATAGAGAACCAAAACATATGAAGCCAACTTGGATGGGAAAGGAGAGTACTAAAAACATTTTAACTGACATCATTGCTTACCAAGAGGAGACCCTCCTAACAATCTAGGAAAAATGACTCCATGAGGAAGGATTTCTGTTCTCAGAAAACATTCCACAAGCCTTTATAATTAAGAAGAAAATGCAAAGAGACTTTTCCTACCAATAAAATCATCCTAAATGCACATGAATTGATTATCTAAAATAATAGTTACAAATTATTTTAAATATAAATAAATGGGGTATTTGAATTTGGAGTTGTTTGTTTTCCTATTCCATGAACCCATCTCCATCTTCTCTTTGATTTAATCATCATCAAATTGCACTAAATCAGAGATGGCGGGGACTGTGGCTGGCTGGGTACCAGTGTTTCTCTTTGTTTGGTTATACTGGAAATGTCTTTGGAATGAGCTTAATCTGAAAGACCTTTAAACAGCAATTCTCTTAGACTTCCAAACAACAAAGGTTTGTGGGGTTTTTTGTTTATTTGTTTGGAGTTGGATTTGTCTTTAGTTTGTTTGGGAGTTTTCTTTTTGTGTGTAGGGGCGATGAAGAGAGAAGAATATGTGCAATTACATTTTTTAATTAAAAATAAATCAATATCAAGATTTTATCTCTGTTCTACCTCCTCTCACACCACACCACACACACACACACACACACACACACACACACCCTCTTCCCCTCATAGAACTTCTATTGTTTCAAAGTCTAAGAGAATTGGAAAAAGGGGTAAGGGTGTGGAGAAGGAGACATTTAATTTTTATTCCTTACATTTCTGTCCTGTGTGCTTTTTTAAAACCATGTTCATGTGATATGTTTGGTTAAAATAACTTTTTTGATCCCTGAACTAAATGAAAAGGAGAGAGAGAGAGAGAGAGAGAGAGAGAGAGAGAGAGAGAGAGAGAGAACCAAGAAGGCAAAATATCCCAAAATGGCAATGTCCTTTGTATTATTCTTTGGCTTAAGGCAAAGTTTCTCCTGAGTTTTAGCTAAGGGCTGGGGTGAGGGACAGGAAGGCAGATTTGCATCTAAAGCTGATTGGCAGTTTCTGTGAGAAAGTATCAAGTCCAATAAATTGTGTCATTTTGGCAATTTCTTTCTCAGAATTGATGGTGCCCTTTCCTTTCAGGTGGGGGATGGTGTGGGGGATGGGATGTTTCTAGTGACTGCTGGGAGGAGGGAGTGGGGGCAACTGTCTGACTGAGAGGCTGAAAAGGTTCTGGGAGAATGGAATGTTGTTGTTTCTCCATTTCTGAAACCACTCTTCTTTTTGATCATGTTTATACTTTAAATTTTCACACTGTGGTCAAACTAGGCAAGGTATAATTTCACATGTCGCCCATAAACACTGGACAACTACACTTGTCCTGTGTGCACAGTCGCATACAATTTTTATAGACCTTTAAGATGAGTACCTGGGAGGGAAATCACATTTTAATATCCAGAACATGAGAATCAAATGTTTTAAGTGTAGCCTCTTTTTTTGCTTTTCCTATAGAGGTTTTTTAAAAATCTTTTCAACAGAGGTAACACATAAATCTAAGTGCTGTCCTTCTCAACTATAATTTAGAGTTACACTGAAGAAGAAAGTGTTAAAAGAGAGAAAGTTAAGATATAAGCAAGTTTTAAGTTTACTGAAAAGGAATATTCCAGCAATTACCAAAAGATTCCACAGCTGCTAAACTAGAGAAACTATTTTTCTTTCTTTGAGTCTAACTCATCATCTTTCACAATTACCTCATAACTAATCAAAGCTTTTATAAAAACGTTAGTAGCCAAAGAACAACATTGATTGCTTTCATTCACTGGCACACTATTTACAGGCTTGTTTATGGCCACTAATAACCTTTTTTTAAAAAATAAATAGTTCTCTTAAAGTCAGCTTTAACAACAATAACATATGTCTTAAAATATAAACATAGTAGATAGAGCATCAATTTTTCTTAAGCATTTCTTTACTATATATAATAAAAATGTACTCAGAGAAAGGGAAAAAATGCAGTTGTTGACCTTTATGACTGCTGTATCTAGGTGAAGTGAGACCTATTCTTACCTGAGAAAACCCTGCTCAGAAGAACTATTCTAAGAACATATCAGTGTAACTTATAGACATTCATGATAGATAAACAACTATGCCTAAATTAGCCTTGGGTCCATGCATACACTCAAGAAAAATTTTGGAGAGGAACCAAGATGGCGGCATAGGTACACACTTGTACTTGCTGCCTCGCACAACCACATCAAAACTACAACTAAAAGACAAAACGGATATCATCCAGAACCACGGGAAGGCTGGCTGAGTGGAAATTCTACAACTAGAAGGAAAGAGAAAAACGCATTGAAACTGATAGGAGGTGCAGAAGTATGGAAGTGCGGAGGTATGGAGGCATGTGCAGAAATAGGCTGGCAACTGGGTACGCTGTTGTCTTTTTCAATTGGGAGGGAGATACAAGCTCCCAATTGCTCTGAACTCCAGTTCCAGGTGAGACTCTGGGGACCCAGACTCATATGGGGAGAATCTGGACTGTCTGGCATCGGGCCGGAACGCGAGGGTGGCTTTCTAGCAGAGATGCTTGCAGCAATTATTGTTCCTGCACAGGGCTACAGGACACAGAGACCCTGGGACCTCTCCGAGGTAGAGCAGACTGGGAGCCATTGCAGTTTGCTCCACCCTGATGATTCCCTGAGACCCCGCCCCACCCAATTTACAACCCCACCCAAGCTGAGAGCAGAGGCTTTTGCATATGAATGGCCTGTTCTTTTGCAATCTAAAACCTAACAAACTGCAACTGGGTCAAAGAGCACCAAAGCTTCCAAAAAAGGCCTAGACAACAGCCTGCATTGCTTCACAGCTGGGCCTCATCTGGGCACTTCGAAACCCCAAACAAAGAGGAAGAATCTTCAGATCTCTCTGTAGCTCCTGCTGGGTGGCCTCAGACAGTGGCTGACTTCGCACCTCCTTGGAGATCCAAGAGCCAGTGTACCCAGTGGTCAGAGTGAGACCATCCCAGAGTACAACTCTTCATATCCATAAGCGACACAGTGAGCACCAAAGCCCCACTGAAGCAAGTCTTGCCCCATAAGGGTGTTTCCAGCACAGAAGTTCTCCTATTGTAGACACAACTGGTCCACCCAGCCAATTGGTCTCGAGGTCAATTCCTCCCAGTGATACCAACAGCAATCAAGACTTAACTACAACGGGGTGCACCAAGAATGTCAACCTCAGGTAATTAGGGAGGCTGATCCACTGGGCCCTGTAGGACACCTAGCACACAAAGCCACTCTATCAACACAGGGAAGCAGCCACAATGCGGAGACAAAGAAATATGTCACAAATGAAAGAAATGGAGGAAAGCAAACTACTGGATATAGAGTTCAAAACCATGGTTATAAGGTTACTCAAGAATCTTCTAGAAACCTCCAAGAAATTTAGTGAGACCCTGAAGGATATGAAAAAGGACCAATTAGAAATTAAGCATACACTTACTGAAATAAAGAATAATATACAGAGATCCAACAGCAGACTAGAGGATCACAAAATTCAAGTCAAAGATTTGAAATACGAAGAAGCAAAAAACACTGAACTGGAAAAACAAAAAGAAAAAACAATCCAAAAATATGAAGATAGTGTAAGGAGCCTCTGGGACAACTTCAAGCACACCAACATCTGAATTGTAGGGGTGCCAGAAGAAGAGAGAGGGCAAGATATTGAGAACCTATTTGAAGAAATAATGACAGAAAACTTCCCCTACCTGGTGAAAGAAATAGACTTACAAGTCCAGGAAGCGCAGAGAACCCCAAACAAAAGGAATCCAAAGAGGACCACACCAAGACACATCATAATTAAAATGCCAAGAGCAAAAGACAAAGAGAGAATCTTAAAAGCAGCAAGAGAAAAAAAGTCAGTTACCTACAAGGGAGTACCCATATGACTGTCAGCTGATTTCTCAACAGAAACCATGCAGGCCAGAAGAGAGTGGCAAGAAATATTCAAAGTGATGAATAGCAAAAACGTACAACCAAGATTACTCTACCCAGCATAACTATCATTTAGAATTGAAGGTCAGATAAAGAGCTTCACAGATAAGAAAAAGCTAAAGGAGTTCATCACCACCAAACCAGTATTATATGAAATGCTGAAGGGTATTCTTTAAGAAGGGGAGGAAAAAAAAGGTAAAGGTAAAAATTATGAACAACAAAGTGATACATATCTATCAACAAGTGAATCAAAAAATCAAGTGAATAAAAAATCTGATGAACAGAATAAACTGGTGAATATAATAGAATCAGGGGCATAGAAAGGGAGTGGACTGACAATTCTCGGGGGAAAGGAGGTGTCAGGGGGGTGAGGGAAGAGACTGGACAAAAATCGTACACCTATGGACGAGGACAGTGGGGGCGTAAGGGCATGGGGTGGGGTGGGAACCGGGTGGAAGGGAGCTATGGGGGGAAAAAAGAGGAACAATTGTAATAATCTGAACAATAAAGATTTATTACTTAAAAAGAAAAGGAAGAAAAGAAAAATTTGACCAAGTATTTATTTTGGGTTTTGCTCTTACAATTATGTATCAGACATAAATACTGTTTTTAAAATATATGTAGTCCATAATGACTTAAAAGAATAGTAGTCCTTGCTATAGATTTTAGGCACTTGTATAAGTCAGCTATTACGAAAACAATGCTGCATAACAATAACAAATAAAAACCTTAATATTTTAGTGGCTTACAAAAATAAACATTTTTTTAATGCTCATATATCCATAAATTGGGCTCAACTCATGTAGGCCAGGCTCAGTTGGATTGGATGCAGGTCAGCCAACCCCTTCATGTACCAGTGGCAATCTAAGGCATGTTCTTTTCAAAGCAAAAAGAAGAAGCACAAACCCAAAAGTTACTATATACTTCATACATCTGCTCTGGTCACACCCACTGACACCTCATTGGCCAATACAAATCACATGGCCAAGGCAATCACTGATGGGATAGGAAAGTATACTGGTCCCATAGAAATGGAGGAAGAAAGAAAGGCAGGGAGGGAGGGAGGAAAGGAGGGAGGGAGGGAAAGAAGGAAATACTTGCTGACAAAAACAAACAAACAAAAAACACAATCTCCCCAAACTAACTTTAATTTTCATATCATTTTTTTCTTTCCCTATGAGATCTCATCAAACCCAGAGATTTCATTTTTATCTATTCCTGGATAATCCACCAATTTATATCCTTAAGTCAGAATTCTTAGTTCTAGAGTATTATGACTAAAGAACCACTTGGTAGCTGTACCTAGATATTCCAAACACTTCAAACATAATATATTTTAAATAAAACTAATAATAACCCCATTGATAGACCAAAATTGGTATCCTCCATGTCATTGAATGCCATAATATTCGTCTATGCAAACCAGAAAACTAGGAAATTACAATATTACCTTTTCTTCAACTGCCAAGTTCAATTTATCTCTAATACTCATTTCACCTTCTAAATGTATATTAAACCCTTCACTTCTCTTATCTCCACCAGCATCCTATTCTACCACCTTACCAGTAATTCACACCTGGGTCACTCTAATATCTGTTAACCAATACTGGCCCTATTTAATTTGCTTTCCATTTAAAGTAATATTTTTGAAAAGCAAGTCTGATCATGTCACTGTTCCTGCTTCCCACTCTTTAATGGTTTGCTTGTTTTAAAATATGTCCCAAATTTTTTGACACTACTTTTTCAAAAGGTAGAATCTAATTCCCCTCCCTTTGAATGTTAACAGGAATTAGTGACTTATTTTTAACAAATAAAATGTGGTGGAAGTGCTAGGTGACTTTTGAGGCTAAGTGTTTTAAAGTATCTCTCTCTCATCACTTGCTCTTGGAAAAGATGGCTGCTATGGTATTTGGGATAGTCAAGCAGCCCTGTAGAGAGGTTGACATGAAGAGCATCTTACTAACAACCAGTCCCAATTTGCCAGCTACATCAGTGAGCCACTTTGGAAGCAGACCCTCAGTTTCCATCAAGACGCCAGATGACAGCAGAGTTTTGGCCAACATCTTGACTACAACCTCATAAAAGATGTCAAGTCAGAACTGCCCAGCTAAGCTGTTCCTGGATTCTTGATGCACAGAAACTGTGATATACTAACTGTTTATTATTTTTTGAGCCATTAAATTTGTGGCACACTGTTACATAATAAATAAGTTTCCATTGCTCTAGCGACAAAAACAAAATGCTTCATATGCTTATGAGATTCTCTACCCAGCTTTCCAGCACCATCTCATAAGATATCTCACCACTCTTCCTCCCGGACCTTCAACCCTTCTCTTAGTTCTCTGAATACACAATGCTCCTTTCTACCACAGGGCTTCTGTTCACACTCTTCTCTTTTCCAGTAAAGGTAGTTCTTTCTATAGTCATTAAGTTATGTCCTATATTTCCACAAATTCTCAGCAACCTTGTCACTTCCCTGGGTGCATTTTTCTATGCATCACTGATCTGGTCAAATTCACCCATTATAACATCTTTCTGTGTCATATATTTCTAGTAGGATTCCTATCTCTCCCCCCACTAGACTTCATGAGAATTCAGTTTGTGCACCATGGTAGAATGAATACCTGTAATATAACTGGCACAAGATTGGTAATCAAAGAAAGTAACTGAAGGACTAGATGAATGAACACAGATGTGCACAGGAACAATAGTACAAGGCAAAACTTGACCAGAGCTGGAAGGCTGGGCGAATAAATTAGTGGCAGATTGTCAAATTGCCTTTTATGTCCACAATTTCTGCTTCCTCTGTCTTTCCACTTCTTTTTTAGAAGTTGGCCTTTCCCTTTCTTCTTGCTTCATCTTAAAAGTTTCCAAAACCCTTATTGCTATTTTTCTATCAACAAAGGGTCAAATAAAATAATTCACATTAAGGTGCTGATTGTCTGCAGTAAACCCTATTGTACTAGAGGGCACAGGAGGGAAGCAGAGGAAGAGGAAGTGAGTGGGGCAAACTCCAAGACAGAAGGGAGGCCAGGGAAGAGCTGGCAATACTAGAGTCAATCTCAATTGTGGCCAAGGGAGGGGTGAGAACACAGGAGAGAACAGCGGGGCTAGCTCCAGCACTCCTAAGCCCAAGGAATCTAATCTAAGAAAGGGATCAGCTTCCAAGCTATCGGATAAAATCTGAAGTGCCCATGGCAGAACTAGATACTGTGTGGGAATGCCTGTCTGTCATGAATGAGCTAAGGAATAGGGGACAAGGTCAAGTACTGAGGGAAGAGGCCTACAGAAATAGGCAGGACAGAAAAGCCATCAAATCACAAGTTTTAGTAGACACCAGGCATTGAGGAAAGCAGGCCTTTGCATCTAGGACACTGTAATCCATAGACTCCTCCTTCTCTCTGCCTCAGAAGGCACAGGAGGCACAGAAGGCACAGGAGGCACAGAAGGCACAGAAGGCTGTGCACAGCACCACTGGGCCGAGGGTAGCACTGGTGGACCTGTCCAATGTCTTCACTGAGCTCCTGGGGCAACAATAGATGGTAAGTGTTCACTGTCCATTGGTGGACTGAGGCACATAGATAGATACTCTGAAAAGACTAAGAAGGTTTAGTTTGTTGGTTTTTGTTTTGTTTTTACTTGAAAACAATTTTGACCTAGCCAGTTTGACTCAGTGGATAGAGTGTTGGCCTGTAGATCAAAGGGTCCTGGTTTCGATTCGATTCCAGTCAAGAGTGTGTTACCTTTGGTTTGCAGGCACCTCCTCAGCCTAGGCCCTGGTGGAGTACTTGCAGGAGGCAACCAATTGATGTGTTTCTCTCACATTGATGTTTCTCTCTGTCTTTCCCTCTCTCTTCCACTCTCTCCTAAAGATCATAGGAAAAATATCCTCAGGTGAGGATTAACAACAACAACAATATGTATATTAATTTAAATAGACGCTGGTTATGGACTTCTAAACAAAGGAGCCAAGAAGAACATTGCAGCAGGCATTAGGGACACCAGTGGACCCAGAAATTCTTGCTGTTACTTCCCAGGAAGAATCTATCTTTTCGGGTAGCTCTGAGTGCCGTCATGAGCCAAACCACTGAGCACTCCCTGGTAAGCAGGACTGTGGCCAACATCAAACAATGTTCAGTGAAAATTCTGAGATAGATGGCAAGTAGATTGAAAGAATCACATTTTTGAGAGATTCACAATAAATTCATTCTCTGCCTTTAATTTAGTCAAGTCTAAAGCCTCTTGATAGTTTTAGTATAGATACTCTGTTTAACAGAAATATGGTACAATCTCAGTGACAAAAAGGAGTAGACCAAGGTACCACTGAGCTAGGATTTTTAATTTTCGGTCCTAGTGACAGAAAAAAAGATCAACAAGTGGCCCCCTCATTAATATTGGACTGATTGTGCAAAGATAAGAATGAGAATGTCTAAATTATTAGTTGGTTTTACAAAGATTTGTTTGGTTGTATGTATAGAACCAACCCTTCAACCCTATAACATAAAGAGAATATTGCCTTGTTCAGCATATCCTTTCATCTTCATGTCACCAAGGTGTACAGATTCTAGGATAAGGAACATCCCACTGCTGCCACCACTCCTCTGGGCCTAATGGGTAAGTCGCTCAGCTACATTCTTTAACATCTTCTATTGGAACTAAAAACCCTTCAGAAGAGGTACCACAAGACCACCAGGTTTGCCTTCAGAATTTCCTTTTGTGGCTCTACTATTAAAGTGCTATGGCAGAGAGAGAGAGAGCACTTCCCCTATAAAGAAATGAGGAGTCCAACCTTACTTTTCTCATTATTATTCCTGGTAAATTAGGAGGGCAGGTCTGCTTGTCACAGTTTATGTGGCTGATGACACCCAGAATTATCAAAAATGAAATTATAAAGTCAAATTTATTTTTTTATCATTTGTTCCCAAAATGATGTACTTAAAAAGCCAACTTTCTAACCTAGAGAATGTAAACTCCTTAAGGATGTCTTTGGCAGGTTTTTTAAACAAGTCATTGTCAACTGCAATGAAACAATCCAATTCAAATCTATTTGAAATCTGTCATGCATAAGATGTAATTAAGTATAAGAATTTTCAAAATATTTGCTTCTAAGCAAATTAGATCAGATTTAGATTATTCCTACAATAATGTCACTGTCACTCATTTGCATCCTCATAGGTTTCCTTGAAAGGTGAGAAAAATATGTAGATACAGCTAGTGCTGGACAACCCACCATTCAATAGTTGCCAAATATTCTCCTTCTCTTCCTGCATTCTCTTCAGGAGAGCTCCCTGTGATAGTGCCATCAATCATGTACATCTCAAGAGAAAAAATAAGGTGATCTCGAACACCAGCTCTTCTATGGCTGTTAAAGAAAGAATGTTCTATCTTTAGCTCAGCTCCCAGAGTATCCTGGACTAGTGCTACATTACAGCCCTTATTTCCCACCTGCTTTCTCTGCCTGTCCATTTCAGTGGTCATTTTATTTGACTCTACAACTTATTCATGCCAGTCTTTTCACTAGGACTACAAGCCTTGAGACCACAGATGTGTCTTTTTATCTTTGTGTCCAAGGTACAGCACATAATAAGAATTCAATGCTTACCGGATGAATGGATGGACAGACAGGCGGATTGATGGCTTGATGGATGTTACATAGAATAAATACAGAGGATAATGTTCAAATAAACCACAAACACTGCCTTCTTTTTTGAACTTCGAAAGTTCTGACAATGTTTTGAGAACCAAGGTTAAGTTTTGACAAAACTAATTTAGCATTTTGCAAAGCATAATTTTGGAGCCCAAATGACTATGTTTGACAACATCTCTTTAAGTCAAACTGCATTTTGTTTAGACAGGGGCATCATGACTGACAAGTTAATTTTTTCTTTATTGGAAAGTTTTTGCAGAAACATATGACTGCACCAGCTATGGCTTCCTCCTGGTTTTAGCTGCTTTGTATCCTCTGGCAGGAAGGCCTGGCCTCCAGGAACACAATGTCTTACTGGGCTTCCCAGGATCCTTCAAATGCTCCAAGAAAGCAAGAGGGTAGGAATTCTACTAAAATTATTTTGAACAATGTGAGTTTTTAAATACATGTTCTTAAAGGGATAGGACTGGAAGCAATGCCATTTGGACCCTGAGGTGCACCATGGAGAGGGAGGCAGATATGCTTCCCTGAGGAAGGGCTTAATTCATAAGGTGTTTCACTAAACTCCATGCAAGCAAACCATGTGACCCTGCAAATTTGTCTATGAATGGAATCATTTGTTCCAATTTAGTGTTTCAGACTTTCTGAGAATAATATTTCCAAGAATACCCAGGAGACTTCGAAGTGAATAATGCCAGACTTCTCTCTCTGTTTTTAAACCAAAAACTTTAGATAATAAATAACAAATGAAAACATTTGCATTTTATGGTTTAACACAAGCTTACACAAATTGATTGCCTTGTGGCAAGTTTTCTGACTTGAGACACTTAAAAAACTCAACTCTGACTTTAAAGAAGATGGTGTATGTAAGTAAATGGAAGGCAGAGTTTTGCTTATTGTTTGGCTCCGGTTTCTTCTTCCTGTGCTATCTTTATAACGGCTGTAACTAGCAGCTTAGAAATGCTGGAGAGATTTTTCTTTTTCTCTTTTTTTAAAAAGAGAATTTGGCCAGAAACATTATTATTTGCCTATAGTAGGATCTTGACATCCCCTGTGCCTTATCTTGTCCACATTGTAAAATGTGACTGTCTGTGGACTTTAGGATTTAACACAAATCAGCAGTAAAGGAACACTGAACACTGCGTTGAAAACGCATTCATTCCAAACTGAATTATCATCGCTGGTGACGTTCTCCTCTCTAAACCCTAAAAAGTTGGGAAATGGTAATACAAACCACATGGTTGCTTCATTCCACCACCACTCTCTTGGCAGAGCAAGTGTTGCCTGGCAACCTTGCTGTCAGCTGGGCCTGTGGTAATCAGAGCCGTCTTGCCCTGTAGTTAAATCGAATGCTTTCTTTCTGAGAACCCATCAGTGGCTGCTTTTTCTTCTTATCAGTCTTCTCAGTAATGTTTGAAAAGGGCTTCTGTAGTGGGAGCTGCTGAAATAATAATAAAAAAAAATAACAATCAAGTATTCCAATGACTTTGCAAAGAAAAAGCCTGCAAGGCCCGCCTGTCTGTTGCTTTGGGCTTTGGACTTAGGACCAGCCCGACTGCTTGGCCCCTATGTCTCCCCTGAGCCCTGAGCCTCTCTCCCTGTGGAAACTCGCACAGCAAGGATCGAATGTATGGAATTAAGAAATTAGGAAAACACAAATGGGGCCTTCTTGTATTTGGCTCTGGAAGCAATGACACTATCTTAATCCCATCATACTTTGGAGAGAAATATGTATTTGGAACAAAACTAATGATGACAACATCCCTTTAAGTGAGCTTCATGGTGACTGAGATGACACAAATTTGCTATGATAATCGAGCGTGTGAAAAGTGATACTTCCAGGAAAGAGATCAGCAGAGCAGCCATAGCCAGGGGGATGGTGTCTAATGCAATGTGAAAGTCAATAGGGTATTGGATTCACCCGGCAGAATTTTACTTCACTTTATAGCCAAATCGCATAAACAAAGACATTATTCAACTCCTCCTATTCCCTGTTAATTAGGCAAAATGATAACACATAAAGTGACTGGTAGAGTTCCTGCACAGGGTTGGCATTTAATAAATGGGGGTTTGTTCCTCTCCAGTTAGGCAAATGTCCTTTGAGATCCTTGGGTCCAGGCCCCTTCAATGCCTGTGGTGCTCCCTGGAGCTCGGCAGGACTCCTTCTTTCCTTCAAGCACCTTCCATTGCTTCATCTTCCATCCTGAAACCTACAGTGCCTGAGAGAAAGAAGGATAATCTGAAAAGGAGTTGATGAATCCAGCCCAGTCCAGCCACTTATTTGAGTTAAGCCCTCTAAAGTGAAGTTTTCTATGCCCTTAATCTCAGGATCCTCAAATCCAAGACCTTGGGTGGACTTAATTCTAAAGCTGAGAATACTATGCCCAGAAGGAGTAAATGATCCCAAGGCTCATAACCAGAAGACAGCCTGGCTCTTACCTTGTGCCTCCGAGAGCAGGATGATTTTGTTAGCTCACTTTCTAACGTGGTTAGAGGTGCTTGGTGAACAGACAAGAACTTACACATGTGTCTGGAACTAATAGGATTCACACGTAAGAGGTTCTGCCATAATTAAAAGCATATCCATAATTTAGATTTCCATTCTAATGGGCAGAAAATAACTTGGGCTTTATTTAATGTTCCTATTCTAGCCCTTTCTTTCACAGTCCTGAAATACATAGAAATCCAATTACCAAGCACAGTTACACCCCTGGGCACACACATGCCTTCCTCGTTGCCCACAATCCTTGTTGTAATCACTCTCTGTTTATATGCACAGATTTAACTTTCAGGGAGATCATTTGCCATTCAAATAATAAGTGAAATTGCTTATATTTGCATGTGTTCTAGAGTTTCCCAAGTGTTTTACACTGGTTATCTTGTTGGATTGTCACTTCTGTGAAGCAGGCAAGGATAGATATTATTGCCTTTATTCCTGTGATAAGGAGACCAATATAGAGGTGAAAAGTCTCAGGGAAATATAGTTGAAGTAGACTGTCACCAGGCAGGGAAGGCAACAAGATGATGTTCTATTTTGTTTTAAACTAGGATTCCTGTGATGGATATCAATAGGCCAAAGTTAATGAAACTTAAAATATATACTTCATTATTTCAGCTAGAGTGCATTTTGAACAACTTTTAAATAGTATGGAGGTGAATTTTTCATAAGTACCTTTCTCAGAAATCTGTGTCTATTTATCACTGTTTAACTTTCATCTTCCCGGAGAGTTCATTAGGCTGCTTTTTAAATCCACTCTGCTGTGTCCATTACCTCAAAGCCAGATTCCTCCTCGGCTTAACCCCAGGTGCACCTCTCACTCTATCTGTATGTGGTCTCTTTTCCCTTATTAGCTTTCTAGAAACAATTAAATACACAGCTTTCATTTCCTTTTCAGCCCCTGTGCATTAGCTACAGGGCTCTGTTCTGTCTTAAAATGTCTCTCCCCAGATGGATGAAGACAAGCTGATCACTGACATTTAGGGTGTCCTTCAATTTCTGCAGACCCCCCTCCCCATTCCCAGCTCTTCCCAATCCAAGAAAGCTTACTCTTGGCATTGTTCTTTTCAGAACATGAGGGAAAGTTTTCCCTCCTTCTCCTAATTCCTCCTGTGATTAGCAGCTGCAAGCTAGGTATAATGACTTTCAACTACAAAACATCTCTGAAGCCTGTTGCTACCAGTAACACAACATACAACTTTTAAACAGCTCCGTCTGATACAATTTGTTCTAGCCAAAGAGTTTCTCTAAACTGATTTCTAAAATGAGAGATATTCTTCCAGAACAAAACATTTTATGCTAGATTTTTTTAATGGTGATTTAAATCATTGCATGACCCATTTATCCTTAAAAGCTCAACTTCTTTTCTGTGGTGCAGCTCAGTTAAATAAGGACTACTAGCCCAGCAATAGTGTAAGGGTCTTCTATGACTTCCCAAAACTTGAAGTGCTTGTGCATTTGGAATTAGAAATCCTCACACAATCTTTTTTTAAGGGGTTAGGTAGGGGCATCTGTGTAGATTTGGAGAAGAGCCAGCAAATGTTCAAATATCTTTTTTAGTGGATTTTAGCTTTATAAAGATTTTAAAACTTATTTCCCTAGAAAATTGTGTGGCTATCATTTATCCCACATTTCTGCTATTTTAATGGCAATTTTCTGGAACTCAGCTACTTCTTTCTTTAGGTCTAAAATGGGATAAGTTCCTTTCCAGGCTTCATCTGTTTACCTTCTTTATATCTCACCAGGTCTCCTAGACCTGTACTATCCAACATAGTGACTATTTAAATTTAAATTAATTTAAATTTTTAAAAAATTGAGGTCTTCAATTACACTGGCCACGTTTTAAGTGCTCAATAGCCACATGTGGTTAGTGGCTACTGCATTGGACAGGGTAACCATAATACATTTCTGTGATCACAGAAAGTTCTACTGGACAGCACTGCTGTAGTTTGTATGATTCACAAGGACAGAGATGATATCTGTTGATCCTATGGTAGCACAAGACCTTGAGAATTTAGCATATAGTAAGCACATGGCAATATTTGTTTTATAAATAATCCAATGGGGGAAGACATAACATGGGACAATAAAAAGAATCCCTCATTGGAAAAGAAATGACAGCCTAGCTAAACATGACAGTGAGATAAACACAAGCATGCCCCTATTTAGTAACTGCAAAGAGTTAATGCTCACAATGAATTAAACCTCCATCCAGCACTTACTTATCAAAATTTTTTTTCAAATCTGGCCACTTTATCAAAACCAGGAGTTCAAATTATTGATCTAACGAGCTCATAGCAAGAGTTTCAACCAAAGGAAAACAAACCTATTATTGGGATAAAGAGTACTGTAGTCAGATCTTCATTAATCCAACACTTGCTTGACTTCAATATGCCAAGAATTAAAAACACAAGAAAGTGGGGGAGATATCACTAAGGTGCCCATCGCACAAGAACTTCTTTATATGAAGGCAGTCTCTAATGAGAAAATGCACTTGGCTTCAGGAGTGGACTGATAAGTTGTTTGTTAAAACAATCTTTCCCATAGAAACAATGTCCCATAACGTGAGGCTCCAAGAGCAGCCTTCCAAAGCTAATGTCATCCACCCCATATTGAGGGAGTCTGTTTAGCCTGGGTGTACCACTGAGTCTAAGGGGAAATACATTCAAAGTTCTAATTTGGAGTCCTTGCATAGATGCCTCACCTATCCATCACTGACTGCCCTAACTCTGAAGTACTGATGGGGTTTTTGTGGCCTTAGGGAGGTCCAGTAGGGGAGAAACCAAGATGAGTAGATGCAGAGGCCCAGAGTACAGACGTGGTGGGGCTCTAGAGCAGTGATGGCGAACTTATGACACACGTGTCAGAGGTGACACGCGAACTCATTTTTTTGTTTGATTTTTCTTTGTTAAATGGAATTTAAATATATAAATAAATATCAAAAATATAAATCTTTGTTTTACTATGGTTGAAAATATCAAAAAATTTCTATATGTGACACGGCACCAGAGTTAAGGTAGGGTTTTCAAAATGCTGACACGCCGAGCTCAAAAGGTTCGCCATCACTGCTCTAGAGTAAGGAACAGGATGAACAGGGGGCAAAAAGCAGAAATAGGGCATCGGGGAGATGCTGAGGTGAAGGTACAGTGGTGGAGCTGGGGGTGGGGAGCAGTAATGAAGGAATGAAATGGAACATGCTTTCCCCCTTTAAATATTTTTATTGATTTCAGAGATGAAAGGAGTAGGAGGGAGATAGATATATGATAGATGATAGATAGATAGATAGATAGATAGATAGATAGATAGATAGATAGATGATAGATAGATTAGATAGATAGAGACATTAATGATGAGGGAGAATCCTTTATTGGCTGCCTCATTCAAGTTTAATATCAAACTGCTATGACTCCACCCCCTCCCTCACCACCACCCAGCACTGTGAAAAAACCCTTACATGGCTTATGGCTTCCCAGTTGTTTTCAAATAAAGACAAAAGTCCTACTTTGACCTCAAAATTAATTTGAGTGACCTGAAGCTGCCCTTCACCTTTCTCCCCAGCCACACTGATCCTCTCTCCATCATTCCCATGCCCCATCCCATCTCAGATCTTCAAGTATGCTACTTACTTAACCTGGAACTTTTTTCATTTCCTTTTGGGCTGAATTAACTCCTATTCAAACTTTAAATTCAGCTTTTATCTCTTGCTCAAGAAAATCCTCCTTGAACCCCTGGATTAGGTTCCATTTTTTTCTATTTCTTACTCATAGCATGTACTTTTCCCTCTGTGATTTTACATCTTTCATATAATTGTTTGATTAATGATATTTTCCCCTCTTGAGTCTAGACTGTACGCTTCAAGAGGCCTATTTCCAGGGTCTGTTTCTCTCACCACTGTGGTCTTAATGGCTAGTCTAGTGCATGGCACATGATAGGTATTCACTAAATGTGTGTGGAATGAATGCATAAGTAAATGAATGACATGCAATCAGGAGAGATGGTTCTCAGGCTTGAGACTGGGACTTTCAGGGTTAGCCCTCCCTGATTAAGGAGGGGAAGGCAAAGAGGGACAATGTTTATGTGTACACCCAGCTGTTCATAAATAAGTGTGACCACAAGTGAGGAATTTGCCTGTATTCATTTGAAAGTTAAAATGCTTATGCAATTCAGTATGCTTTTCCATTCTTTCTCTCAAGCCATCCTCCTTTCCTTTCATATGTGATTTATTCTAAGAGACTTGGACTGAATTTTCAGTAAATTTGAGAAGACAGGAGGTTCTGTCCTCCAAGAAGCTAAACTGTTCACAGACCACTCAACTTGGAATTGTCAGGGGAGGAGGGGGGCAGGTGGAGAATCAGATTAGAAAGTCACTTCTTTGCTTTACTTTTATGGTTACAATTAAATAACAACAGATCAAGAAAATAAATGTGCCTAATTGTATAGTTGGTAGAACCTGGAGGGGTTTCATGACAGGGAGCACTTGTCTTCCTAAATGGGGTTCACTCTAATGGGGTTAGCCTCCTAAGCACATCCTAGTACTTATGCTTTGTGCTTCTGACCTAAGGGGTTAAAATGGAATGCAGCAACTTTTTATTCCTCATTTTATTGAGTCCTGCTAAAGTCAAAAGAATCACTTGTAAAGGCAGAAAATGTCATCATTTTTTGCACTGGCCCTGACCCCAGCATCTAAAAATACAGAATGCTGGAATTTCTAGAGCAGGTGACTTGAAAAAAAAAAAAAAAAAACTTAAAGAGAGCTAATTGTTTAAGGTCTAAATGTAGTCCACAGAAAAAGACAAAAATAGGGAGGTGTCTGTCCAAGTGACCCAGCCTGAATAAAATTGGGCACACAATTCATTTGAAAGACTTTTTGTCCCTGCATATTTCCTCTAAGTTTAAAGAGAAACATTTCGTTTTCAGCATAATGGATAACAGTGTCATCTTAGCTACCTTCTGTCTACAAGTGGAGTTAATTTTAGTCTGGTCCTCATTTGGAACCCATGGAGGAATTTATATTACTCATCAGCCTTTGCTAGAAGACGAGGATAGCCTTTAAGTCTTGGAGAAAGTATCTCCTGTTTAAGATTTCCCCACCACGTGTCACAGCCAGAAAGTGTGGCTGTGGATTTAGAAAAACCTGCACCTGTAATTGTATATATCATTGTTGCTGCCAGGGCTTGCCTTTTATAGTTTAACTTTTTCTCTTTGAGATGTACTCTACTTCTTAGTTTAAATACACATTACAAAACACTTCCTTTTGGGTTCTAGAGTGAAGGAAATTGATCACTCTTCAACTGTATGTTTTTAATTGACGTCCTCCTTCCTGGCTAGGAAATTAACTCGCAGTCTTCTCTTATTTGATCTGCTAAACAGTGTGTGACACCTTCCCAGACAACAAGATTTAATGAGATCCTAACTGCTGTCGACTTCACCTGATAGAGGAGGCTCCATGTAACTTTTAAAGATGTAACAATCAAACTTACAATTGAACTCCACAGCAGAGCATACTGACTGGCATCGTCATCTATAATATATTGAAACAGCCAGCTATTGTCTCATTTTTCTCTGCCAGTAACAAGTCACTCTTTAAAAACCAATTTCCTTCTTCCTGTGCAGAGTTGCTGAAAGTCCTTTTTTTTCAGTCTCATATCAGTTATTCTTCATTCCCATTAAGATTGACACTTAATGTTTGAACTGAGAAGAATTAATAATGTCTGAGGACAGCTAGGCCCAAATATTTCACAGTCCATTGCAAGAGGTTGTTGTTGTTTGTGCTGGTTGTTTGCCAAACTGACACCTGGGCAACCAGGTCGGTGACCAAACAGGTGACAATGTTCTCACAGTCCCGCAGAAAACACACCCAGCGCTCAGATTGCCACACTGCAATTCCTTCACTTCAAGTGTTTCACAGATTTTCCTGTTGTTCTTGTGGTTATCATCCACTGGTGAGAAAAACAAGCGCAAGAATTCCAGATCCCAGCCTGCAGTGGTAGGGTTGACGCCTCGGAAGAAATAGACATCCAAATCTCAGAATGCCGTTCAATGATGACCTCCAGGGAATTCCACTGCCCACAGCAGCCTGTTTTCTTTTCTGAGGAAGGAAACTTCCTAGCTTGTCTTTGCAAACATTCTTTACCATGGGGAAATTTTGTGACTCTGACCTCCTGAGTTCCTCCACAATATTGCCTCAACCACACACAAAAATGCATTTGGTACCAACACACACACACACACACACACACACACACACACACACACACATCCCCTCTGTGTGCATTTACTCTGACCACTCCCCAAAGCTAGAATTTTTCATGGAAATAATTTTTTCTTAGTAATCAATTAATCAATTTCATTACAAAGCATTGAATTAATTACCATCCTCTTCCTCAAATGTTTTCTTCATTTATTTGTCTTGCCAGAGTTCTGCCCTCGTACTTATTTTTAAGACACAGAGACTTTCTTTTGTTCTCCTACTTTTTTACTATAATCTCATTCTCTTTTTATCTTCCACATCATGTATTCAGTTTGTTTTTTAAGTAGCTCTTTTGATATCTTGGAAAAAAAGGGTCTGCTAGGGAACAGGAACAGGGAAAATGGAGCATTGTCATGTTAGTAAAAAGAAAAGATGAAGCCAAATAAAAATCGTAAACTCTGTTCTTTCCATCCCTCCATAATTTTCCCCTGACCAAGTGTAATCTCCAGGCTTTCTCCCTCCCAGTTCTCACTGAACTGACGCCCTGCAGGTGCCACAGTTTAGATTCAACAATGAAAAAAAGTCCATTTCTGTTCTAGTTCCACAGCCAAGACATCAAAAAAGATAAAGTTATCATGAGCTCATTACAGTCCTCAAAAATTACCTTTGTGCTTTGCAAATATGAATTTTTTTCTTTGCTAGTGATGAAGAGGTTGGCAGTTTAAATAAAAAACACTATTTAAAGTAACAGAGTACAGTTATATAACCTTTTCACATAAATCACACAATAACTCTTTGTGCTTTGTTAAAAAAAAAAACCTGCAGTGCTTGTTAAGAAGATTTATTTATATAATAATTTATGCAAAAGATTTTTTTTCCTCTTATAAAAGTGGGATGTTCTTTTTTTTTAACCTCTGGAACTTGCAGACTAGAGGACAGAAATATCCTCCAATCACCAGTTTTAGTTACACACACTGCAGCTACTAAAAACTCCTATTCAGGTAGTGTTTTGGCATTACCACACATGTCTTCATTTCTAAGTACACAGAAAACTCAAGGAACAGTCAGTGCCTACTAATAAATAAAAATGTAAAGTCAAAATCCAATCCACTATAAGGATTCCTTCACATTCACAAATCACACTAAAACCTGAGATCATTTTTCTCAGTTTTTCAAGAAAGCTACCTCTATTTTTTCAAGTATTTTTTTAAATATATTCTTATTGATTTCAGAGAGGAAGGAAGTGGGAAGGAGAGATAGAAACATCAATGATGAGAGAGAATCATTGGCTGCCTCCTGCATGCCCCGCACTGGGGATTGAGCATGCAACCCGGGCATGTGCCCTTGACTGGAATCAAACCTGGGACCCTTCAGTCCGCAGGCCTACACTCTATCCACTGAGCCAAACCAGCTAGGGCTCAAGTATGTTTTAATGAGTGAAGGGCTGTGAAATCCATGGGATCATTGAAGCCTTATAGTTTCTCCATGGATTCTCCATGGAACTCTTCTATAAGAGTTCCTCCATTCTTGTCCCTCCATTCAGCTTCCTGCCCATCCCTCACTTGCTTCCCTTAACTGTAGTCCCTAACTTAATCCTAGAAGCAGTAGTCTTTCGTTATTTACAATGTTGTCCCTACTGTTTAAAAACATCCCCCATATAAAATGTCCTGACATCAAATTGATCTTACCACTGACCAGCACACCCCAAATAGCCAGGACAATGCATAGTTGCTAAATGTTAAGCATGGCTCAAAATGACCTACTTAAGGAAGAGTGATTCTTTCCTGGAGATGAGCCTAGTAAAGGCATTTTATTGGTCAAATATATCTATTCTAACTCATGCTGAACAGTGAGGTTTCTGAAGACAGGGAAACCCACAAGGGCTTTCTTGTGTGCCCTTATCTTCCATTGAGATGCTGACCTAACTTTTAAAAGCTATCTCCATGGAAAATCCTGGGCTCCCCTCCAAAACCAACCAGTAGGAGGTGGCTCTCTTAATCAGTGGCTGTGTTCTGTCCTTATATAAACAGGTTAAGCCAGCTGCCAGAGCCTCTGCGACCAATTTCAGCTCACATTTCCCTTGGCTAGGAAGATGGGCCTGAACCAAAGCGACATTATGCAAGCAGAGAACTCTACCTCTCCTAGGTTATAGCAAAAGACCTGGTTGCCAGATATGGTGACCAGTCATCGGCAATTTACTTTTGTTCCTCAAGAAAATGAATAAGCCCTAACTGGTTTGGCTCAGTGGATGGAGGGTCAGCCTGTGAACTGAAGAGTCCCGGGTTTGATTCCAGTCCAAGGGCACATGCCCAGGTTGCAGGCTCGATCCCCAGTAGGGGGCGTGCAGGAGGCAGCCAATCAATGATTCTCATCATTGATGTTCCAATCTCTCCCTCTCCCTTCCTCTCTGAAATCAATAATATATTGAAAATGAGTAAAATGTGGCACAGGTTTATTGCCAGAAAGGGTAAGCTTTTACCAACCTGACAATTGGAGGTAATGGCTCAAAAAGAAAAAAAGGAAGTTTGATTATTCTGACTGATATAAAATTATCAAGCTACTCTTCTTCCTAACATGGTGGTAACATAATAAAAGCAGAGATATCTCTTTGGTTATATATGGAATGGAGTGATAGGGTGGGATTTGATTAACTGAAAAGACATCCTCCTACTAGGTAGTCCACAAAAAGCCTTCATGGCCCAGGATGGAACTCAGAGTGCCAGTTTGTCAAATCAACAGGCATAACTAAAACTGAAAAGACACTGCTGACAAAATCTGGTACTGTCCTCAGGTATCCATTCCTTTCCTCAAAATGAGTTACCCTAAAATAGCAACAAACCACATGGAATAAAATCTCAATAACTGGAATAATAAAACAGACTTCTGAGCTATACTTATTGATGTTGGCCAAAAACAATCAAGGCAGAAAAGATGAACCATCATGTCCATTTGCCAAAAATAATTTAGTCCTTGCATCAGAAGCATTAAATGGTTTAGTCTTTACATCAGAAGCATTAAAAGAAACAGAGCAAGCAAACAAACACCTTCCCATGCAATGTGTTCTTATAATGTATTAGTGAAGAATGTTCTGCTTACATTAATCATTATAATGGAAATAATTAGGAATTCTGGACCTCACTTCTGAAAGAAATTCTTTCCCACAGAAAGTATTTTTACGTGCTATCACATTGACTTAAAATTACTGAATTAAGGCCACTGGTTTATAGGTCAAGCCATATTTGAATGGCTTAGAATAACGTTTTTTGTCTTTTGTTACCAGAATCAAATGCAAAATATGTAAGGCCCTTATGTAGATCTTATTTTCAAACACATTGGACAGCTACTGCAATGCCAATAAGATTCCTCTGTTTTTTATTTTGACAGCATAATGCTGCACCCATGGGAGCTGAGCTTTTCAGGTGTTAAAGAGGATTTGTTATAAGAAAATGATCATAATAGGATTTAATGTAATTGAAAGTCAAGGTACAGTAGCCATACAGTGTATCAGAGTGTCAAAACTTGCAGGGAGGGTGGAGTGCTTTTTGCTAAGTAAACAACAAAAGTGGAGAGAGGAGAAAATATTCTATGCACAACAGGATCTACCAGGTTGGCCAACCTGATAAGCCTGCCCCACCACAGTGGGATCAAATCCACAGGTGCTACAGTGCTTCCCTGGCAAGAGGGGTCATGAATAGCTGCAGCCTTCCCACCCCACAAGAATGTTTCGAAAACAAGTTATATAATAACCCAAATTCTTGTCTAGAACTTGACAGGCAATAACCATAGGCCCTCGGAGGCTCCAGGAGGAAAGGCCCATCCCTGAGTCATTGCCCTGGCCCTTCCAGTCTCAGAAACTAGTGTCACCATGAGCCTTTTCATGCCTTTTTAGGTGTGCCAATCTGGGTCGGCATGAGCACGTGTGCACACACACAAGCACCCCAGGCAAGAACTGGCTGGCTCTCCAAGTATTTCACTCCTTTTCTTGACAAGGCCACTGTCTCTCTAAGAACAGTCATTTATCAAACATGAGAACATTTTCCCATGAAGACTGGCCCATGAAGAATGCAGGTGTCATACCTACTTCGGCGTCATAAAATAATTACAAGCCCTCAAGATCAGAATGTGGGGGCAGCAAGCAAAAGTGGGAGAATAACTGAATGTTATTCCTCCTCTCTGTCATTATAGGGCCTTTTTCTTTCCTGAACTTGCTTTTCTGCCATTTCAAATGTCATTAGACCCTCGTGATCATAACCACTATTAGTACCTACGTTTTGGTTGGCTTTTTATTGCTACCTATGATTCCATAGATGGGCTGCAGCAAGACCTTAGACAAACATCTGGAGAACATTCTTTCCAGCCATTACTTCTAGTTCTTTACTGCTTTGGCATCCCATAACAGCCTTTGGAGAAGAGAAACATTAGTGCAAGCAAGACCAGGAACTTATTAGCATTTCTATTAGCATTAATATTATGTATATATATACTGTATTTCTCAAGTATGAAAGTGATTTACGAAATGACACATGACGGCAAATGGCATGCATGGACTTGTGAGTCAACTCTTTTCAGGTGCTGTTTCATCAAACCAAGTACATTTATACTGACATCCCCAATATCTGCTAAAAATTTAAGCATCACTACAGCATTTTAAAATATGAAGTTTTTCTTCTAGTTTTTCTGCCCCCAAATCATGAAGGCAGAAAGATTCATATCACACTTAAGGAATTTTCTTCTTTCTTCTGCCTAGGTTCTTTGTATTTTTCAAAAAATTTTTGACACCAATATGTGTTGTCTCTTCCCCTCTATAGGGTTTCCCTTTTATCTCCATGCTAGTAAGTTCTCTAGACACAGCAATATAAAGGACAATAGTGATAATCCAAAATGTGAATAAATGCAAATACCACTAGTCAGCCAGAACTGGAATTTTATTATTATACTAGAGGCCCGGTGCACAAAAATTTGTGCACTCGGCGGGGGAGGGGGGTCCCTCAGCCTGGCCTGTGCCCTCTCGCAGTCTGGGACCCCTCGGGAGATAACAACCTGCTGGCTTAGGCCTGCTCCCGGGTGGCAGAGGACAGGCCCAATCCCTAGGTGCAGCCCCTGGTCGGGCTCAGAGCAGGGCCAATTGGGGTGTTGGGCCGCCGCCCCCTGTCATGCACAGAGCAGGGCGGATTGGGAGGTTGCGATGCCACCCTCAGTCACGCTCAGGGTAGGGCCGATTGGGGGATTGGGGCACCGCCCCCTGTCACATTCAAGGCAGGGTCAATGGGGAGGTTGCGGCGCCACCCCGTCATGCACAGAGCAGGGCCAATCAGGGGGTTGGGGCGCTGCCCCCTGTCACGCACAGAGCAGGGCTCATCAGGGGGTTGGGGCGCTGCCCCCTGTCACGCACAGAGCAGGGCCCATCAGGGGGTTGGGGAGCTCCCCCTCCCCGTCACGCACAGAGCAGGGCCCATCAGGGGGTTGACGAGCTCCCCCCTCTCACTCAGAGAGTAGGGCTGATAGGGGAGTTGGGGCACTGTCCCCTGTCACACAGAGCAGGGCAGATCAGCGGGTTGGGGTGCCGCCCTCTATCACCCACAGAGCAGGGCCAATCAGGGGGTTGGGGTGCCGCCACTGTCACACTCAGGGCAGGGCTGATGGGGAGGTTATGGCTCTACCCCGTCACACACAGAGCAGGGCCTGTGGGGTGGGGGGGTTGGGGTGCCACACCCTGTCACCCACTGGGGTGCCTGGCCAGTCTGGGTGAGGGGCTGAGGGCTGTTTTCAGGCTGGGGGTGACTGAAACTCCCAACCGCTCCTTTTTTCCTTTTTTTTTTTTTTATTCTGGGCCAGCTTTAGCTTGAGGCTTGGCTCCAGCTCTTAGGCCTCCGCTGCCTTTGCATACAATGTTGCGATCCTGCTGGCTGAAGTCCGGGGGTATTTGTTACAATGTTTGAAACTGCCCGCTCAGAGGCCTGGAGTCGCAGGCGGGGAACGTTGGTTTCCTCCGTCACTGAGGCAAGCAAGCCTCATGTTAGTTTCAAGCTGCCTGACTGCCGGCCGCCATCTTGGCTGATAGTTAATTTGCATATCTCGCTGATTAGCCAATGAAAAGGGTAGCAGTCGTACGCCAATTACCATGTTTCTCTTTTATTAGTGTAGATATATATATATATATATATATGTATATATATATATATATATATATATATATATATATATATATATATATATTAAAAGCATAGTATGCAAATTGTCCCCTTGACTGGGAGTTCATCCAGGAGTGCAACTGGGGCGGGGCTGGCTGGGGGAAGAGAGGGAGACCCTGGCCAGCAGCCAGCAGCTAGCAGCTGCTAGAGACCCTACCAGTGCACAAATTTCATGCACTGGACCTCTACTATATATATATATATATATGTAATATAATTTTTTAAGTTACAATTAGCATTTTAAAAATGTCTTCATACTTATATCAGAATATATGTTTTTAGTGATTTGGGAATTAATAATAGTTTACTTTAAATCATTATGTCATTCTAAGAACTTTGTATTCAAAGGACCTATAAAACTGCTCTATTTAGAACTCCTCACCTCCCAGACCGATGACAGAATACCACATTAAAGCAAAGTTGTTGTTACCTCTACAAAGCAGGCAATCAACTAATTACAAGTTTTGATTAAAATATCCCTCTCTTTTAGATTTTTCATTTTTTCTGCTGGGTTAGTGTGGTCTGTGTAGTGATAATCTCAGTAAATACTAAATGTTACCATATGCCACCAGGAAAACCAATCTGTATGAACCAACATAGACATTCAAATATTCACTCTACTTTTTCTATTGACTTTCCTATTGTTTGTTACAACTCTCCCAATTTGAACACATTTCTTTTATTCCAAACCTGCCTCCCCAAGCCTCACATAGGATTATTCTACATTAAACACAAATGTGACTTCCACCTCAGAGTCCCTAATAAAAGAAGTTCTGTCATAAACCACTTGCTCCTTTGATCACAGTTCTACCTGTGTTCTTTCATGCTCCATGAACTTTAACGTCAGCTAATTTTGCTCTGTTCCTTTTGCACATTCTCATTGTTAAGAATTCTTACCTGCCAGTTCTCCTATCGTGGGCAACCCACCAATCAACAGCTGCCAAATATCCTCCTTCCTGCATCCTGCCTAGGAAAGCTTCCTCTTCTGAGAAATCTGTGTAGTCAAATCCAAAATCAACTTGAGTTTGTTCATTGTTTTGCATGTTAAAATGATCACTGCCTGGAATTCTAACATGGATTTTAGTCTCCAAATTCAAAAATGAGAATACTAATGTTTTCTTTGTGAAAATCTAGTATCATAATAATTTCACAAGTATTCAAAATATGCTCCTTTTGGTCACAACCAGAATTGCAATTCTTTACCCCCTGTGAACTTAAGCTTAATCATGTGACTTGTATTAGCCAATGAGATGAAAAAGAGACAATGTGTAGTTTGCATATTCCCTCCTCTAGTGGTGTTGGGAGCAAGTCTACATGGAGCTGGAAACAGCCTGAGTGATTATGAGGAGCAAAGCCCCCACCAACTTGCACTGACTTGCAGCACAAGTAAATCTTTGGGAGTTTTGTTGCCATAGCAAACCTCTATCATCTTGACTAATTAACTTAGAGATAGTAGTTTGTCCTTTCACTTAATGTCACTGCAGGGCTCATCTTCATACTAGCATTGCTACTGTATTCCAAGTATATTTTATCAATTATTTTCAAGTATTTTTTTGTGAGTTTACCATTTTCAACCTTCAGATGGAAAGCCTATACATAAAGAAGAAAAATATTCCATCAGTGTTTTTTTAGCAATCATTTCTAAAGGCAGAATTAGAATAGATCTGAGGTCCAGCCAGTGTTCTCTCCTCTGAACCAGAAATTACAATAAATCCAGGTCACAATCCACTGAGGGGGACAGTCATAGAGGCATGGACTATTTCAGCTAGAAGAGCATCACAGCTCACTTGATCTAGGCACCTTGTCTTAAGAGGAAGATCCTGAGGTCCAAGGGGTTTAAATGAGTAGCTTGGCTGAGACCACACACAACCTAGTTAGAGACAACAGAATACAAAAACTTAGCTCCCTCATGCCAGTGTTTTCCTTTGGTAATGTATGTAGCCCAAATGAAAAGAAACTTCTTGAGGATTCTGAGAACAGGCAAGCATAGACCTAATTATCAAATTAACAAATTTAATCCAAAACTTTTTGGATATATCTTTCATATCTGAGTTATTGTTATAAAATGTTTTGCCTGGGAAACTAGATAACCATTTACAGAAAAATAAAATTGTCTTATACCTGTCTTATACCATTCACAAACAAAACTTGAAATGGTTTAAAGACTTAAATGTAAGATCTGCAACCATAATACTCCTAGACTAAAACAGGGAAAAAGCTCCTTGACATAGTCTTGGCAGTGATTTTTTTTAATTTAATACCAAAAGCACAAGCAACAAAGGCAAAAATAAATAAATGGGACTACATCAAACTAAAAAGTTCTGCACAGCAAAAGAAACAATAAACAAAATGAAAAGGAAACATATGGAATGGGAGAAAATATTTTCAAACCATATATCTGATAAGGGGTTAATATCCAAAATATATAAAGAACTCATATAGCTCAATGGCAAAAAAAACCATCAAATTAAAAATGGGCAAAGGAACTATATAGACATTTTTCTAAAGTACACATACAAATGGCCAACAAGTACATGAGAAGGTGCTCAACATGACTCATCATCAGAGAATGCAATTCAAAACCATAATAATGAGTTATCACCTCACCTTTTAGAATGACTATTATCAAAATGACAAGTGATAAATGTTAGTGAGAATATGGAGAAAAGGGAACTGTTGGTGGGAATGTAAATAGGGGCAGCCACTGTGGAAAACAGTATGGAGGTGCCTCAAAAAATTAAAAATAGAACTATCATATGATCTAGCAATTCCACTTCTGTATTCATACTCAAAGAAAATGAAAACAGGATATCAAAGAGATATCTGCACTCCCTTGTTTATTGCAGCATTATTCACAATAGCCAAGATATGGAAACAAACTAAGTATCTATAAATGGATGAATAGATTAAAAATGTGGGATATATATACACATATTATCAGCCATGAAAAAAAAAAAAAGGGATGCCCTAACCGGTTTGGCTCAGTGGATAGAGCATCGGCCTGCGGACTGAATGGTTCTAGGTTCGATTCCAGTCAAGGACATGTTCCTTGGTTGTGGGCACATCCCCAGTGGGGAGTGTGCAGGAGGCAGCTGATCAATGTTTCTCTCTCATCGAAGTTTCTAACTCTCTATCCCTCTCCCTTTCTCTCTGTAAAAAATCAATAAAAATATTTTTTTAAAAAAGAAAATTCTGCCATTTGCAACAACATGGATGTACCTTGATGACATTATGCTTAGTGAAATAAGCCAGACAGAGAAAGACAAATACTGCATGGTATCACTCATATGTGGAATCTAAAAAAGTCAACCTTGTATAAACAAAGAGTAGAATGGTGGTTACCAGGGCCTGGGGGTGTGAAGGAAATAGTGAGTTGTTGGTCAAGGGTATAAGCTGACAGATAGAAGATGAGTAAGTTCTGGGGATCTAATGCACAGCTTTGTGATGATAGATAACAGAACTGCACTATATACTTGAATATTACTAAGAGAGTAAGAGATCTTAAATGTTCTCATCACACACCAAAAAAAAAAAAAGAAAGAAAAGGTAATTATGTGACTGTGACAGAAGTGTTAGCTAATATTACGGTGGTAATCTGCTGTCTTAAATAAGTGCATCAAATCAACACCATATACACCATAAAATTACATAATGTTATATGTCAATTATCTCAATAAAGTTGGGGAATAAGTTTTGCCTTTATAATTAGTAAAATGACTATTAAATTTTGTTAGTGAAACAAAAGCAAACACACACAAAACAACAACAACAACAACAACACAAAATGAGTTTCTCTTTCAATTCCTGAGAATTCTGCATCAAGACTCATGCAACAGTGTGATGTTGGATTCCCTCATCTTTGTGTTTCTAACACCTAGCCCTCAGCCTGTGACAGAGTTGGGGTTAATATGTATTTGTGGAATTGATGCTTCTCCATGTACTACCCAGTTCATTTTTCTTTTCAGCACATCATGCTGAAGTGGGTAGTAAGTTGATGATGACTCTGTTAACTAATCACCTGGATGACAAAGGTGAGCTGTCATCATACCAGCTTAATTGATTTCTTTGTATACACTCTTATTAGACATTGATAAAAAGAGGATAAAAAAGAGTCTAGCATATTTTCAACAAGTTAGAGAAAAATGTTTATTATCTTCAATGAGTATAAACACTACCTCTCAACATACACACACTCCAATTCCAAACCTGCCACCTCCTCTTACTCTGGAGTTTAAGTCACTATTCAAAAAGCATTTTCTCACCCTTCAATACACTTAGCCACTAGCCAAGATGAAATTCCTGTCCCAAGATGAGAAAGTACATGCCATGTGTCAGACACTATAGATCAGTGATGGCGAACCTTTTGAGCTCAGCGTGTCAGCATTTTGAAAAACCCTAACTTAACTCTGGTGCCGTGTCACATATAGAAATTTTTTGATATTTGAAACCATAGTAAAACAAAGACGTATATTTTTTATATTTATTTTACATACTTAAATGCCATTTAACAAAGAAAAATCAACCAAAAAAATGAGTTCGCGTGTCACCTCTGACACGCATGTCATAGGTTCGCCATCACTGCTAGAGATGGACTGGTTCAATCAATGGCTCTATGTCAGTTACATAGAAAGAAACAAAGCTTACAAAGCTATAAATAAGAGTTTTGCCCAGGCTCCTTAGTTTGTATATAGCAAACAAATGCTTTGAACCCAAGTCTGTGTTAGGAGCAGAGAGAATGATGGAATTGCCCCTCTAAAACAGGTTGCTTCCCACCGCTAAGCAGCTTCATTTTATGGCCCCTGAGATTGAAGCTCTTTAGAGAACTGTCACATGACCGCTATCCTTACCAAGAGGAAGACTTGGTTTCTAAGATCAACACTTGCACTTCACTTTCATTCTCAAAGCTTCAGAAAGCCAGAAACACACTCTCTTGGCTCTCATATAATCCTTATGTGGGTAGAGTTAAACTCTAGTTAGCCTAATGAGAGTGCAGACTTTTGCTGCTCTGGAACTATGCAAAGGTTCCTTTCTGTTTTTTGTGGTAAAGTATCTTGAAGTTTTACTTTCAATGGTAAGTGTGTGGGAGTTGAACTGGCACAAAAAGCCAACAGAGTTTATCAGTCTTTTGATCCACCTTTGTCAGGTAGAAGGGAAGTTGCGAGGTTTACACTGAACTAGCTTTGGAGGCTCAGTTTTTTAAGACTTTATCTAACTCACCCTGTACCAGTTCCCAGAACTTCCAACTCTAAAAAATGGACAATTTGAGTTGGAAGGAGGGTGGTGTGAGCAGGTTCTCTCTGCTCAGTTATCCCTCCTCCTCTTGGAACTACCTTTCTGCTTCTCAACATGGATACAAGGAGATCGAGGCCAGGGTAGGTGGAACTCATTAGAAGTTACAAGTAATTTAAGTACCGAAACCAAAGAAAATTGATATCAAACATAGACGTTTTCCACACTGAAGGTTTAGACTTTTAAAAAATAAACTCTGTAAAGGAAACGAGCCACTTTCCCCCGCTATTATTAAAGGGAAGATGAAATAATAACACAGGCTCAAAACTGTTCTTACAGACTTGTTATTGCCACTTGTTCTACTGTTTGATATCCATTACAGAACGGAAGCACTTCACCAGCATGCTTTTTTCTCAAGCAAACGTGTTTTCCTAGTACTTCCTTCTAATGGGTTTCTGCACCACAAATTTCTCAAGACATTTGAACACAGGCTACCTTTCATGTGGTGAGATGGAGAGACCCTTCAGGAGAGGAAAATGGCCAAGAAACAAATAGATTTAGGCCAGAAGAAAGCAAAAGGCAAAGGAGTAGGAAGAAATTCAGAGACCCGGGTCTGGAGTAGCCCATCAACAAGCTAACCACAGAGGCCATGATCTCAATGAAGAAGGTTGGAAACAACTGGAATACTTGTCCTTCCCACCCGCCAGGCCCTCTGTTAATCCAAGTTCCTTAAACCCATGATCATACTTCATATTCATGATCACCTATGAATAGGTGCTACACTCATAAGATTATACCTATTTCATATGTCAGGAAACTGAGGCTTAGGAAGCATCCCATGCTTGCTGGTGCTCAAACAGCTAGTAAGTATAAAGGAGGACCTCACCCCTCTGTGGCTGAACACTATTTACATGCTCAGTCAATAACCCTAGTGGAGAATTCATCAGACCCTGGCGTTCACAGACAAATTTAAGGAGTCCATAAATTCTTTGAAATTGTACAGGGAACATTATGTGTAGTTTTTGTTTGGGGTTTTCTTTTCCAGGGGAAAGTGCCTGCAGGCTTTACAGATTCTCAAATGAGTTTTGTGCTGAGAAATGGGGACTGCACTGTTCAGAGGGTGTTCAGAGGCCGACTCCCACGACTTCTCCCAGCTGCATGATTTGCACTGGAAGTTAATACTTCTGAATTTTCATTTCAGATTTCAAAGGTCTCCTCCATCTTTAAAATACAATGGTTCTAAAGGGGGGGGGGGTCATCTGTAATAGTGTCAGCAATAATTTTTTTAAATACAATGGTTCTATTATCTTACATGTCCTAAAGAATAGTCAAGACATGTGAGAAACTTTCACTCTGCCTTTCATGACCCCTCCCCACCCTACATGCACCCCCCCACACACACAATTTTACTCTCCCACCCCCTGCTACATCACCTGTTTTTATCTCTCCCACAATCGGACAAAAGATATCCAATTGCCACAAGCATTCTTCATAGCCTTTGCAAACACTGGTTATACGATGCATGGAGTATGAGTCAGGCTAGGGGGAAAGGGGCCTCTTTTCAAAGTTTATATGTAACTGTGAGAGCATTCAAGCATGTGCTGGCATGCCAGCCCTCCGTTTAAAAAAAAAAAAAAAGACAAGAAAAGAAAAGACTGTTCGCAATAATGTTTTCCTGCTCAAAAGTGGTTCCGAGACACCAGAGCCCTTGAGAGTGGTATGTGTCATGGGAAAGGGTACGTAAGCTCAGGGGGCATTGGGGGACAATGTAACCCACAACCACTTTTCCACCTTAAATTTCAGCTCCAGAAAGGTTCTCCAGCCTCATTCCCCTGAAAAGTTGAAAGCTCCAGTTTAAATTCCTTACTTGGAAGGTCATTCATTCTCTCATAGCCAAAAAGCCTCTTTGCTTTTGTCTTCCCACTTACTTTCAAATGAAAATATCAGACCGCAGACCATCTTGCTTCCCTGATTCAAAAATTAATTACCTCATGTCCAGAAGTGAAGGTTGCTGAAAGTTATTAATGTATTATATTAGTTGGGAACACTCTGCATTCCGATAGCTGAATGCACAAATGCTTGTTCTCAGCCCAGCCTGATCCGTTTCTGGATAGTGAGAGGCGAAAACCACGGTCACAGATTGTCCCTTCATTCCCTCACTGTGCTCACTCAGAAGCACATTGTCAAGTACATTTTTATTATCCTAAAGTGTACTTATTTATTTCCCAGTGTTTGCCAGCACACCTTAGGAGCTTTTAGAATAGGACTTCTTAACCTGCCAATTCTGACCATTTCTATCTATCAACCATTTCATCTACGGCCTTGGGATTCTAATAGATCTTGAAATTAGCAGTGTTTTCCTGTTTGTCGTGTTGGCCTACTCACCAATGGTGGCATACCAAATATATCAGCTGAACAGCAGACTACATGTCATATGTAGCCTGGGTACCTACCCCTGCCACTCTGGGCAGGGCTCCAGCACATGGCCTGGGATTCATGTATGTCAGCAAGCTATTGCTCTAGAAACAAGAAATAGGAAATTCTACAACTAGAAGGAAAGAGAAAAGCACACTGAGACTCAGAGGAGCTGCGGAAGTAAAGTGCAGAGGTACGGAGGCTCGAGCGCACGCGGAAAGGGGCTGGCACCTGAGGAGGCGGCTGTCTTTTTGAATCGGGAGGGAGTCACAAGCTCCCAACTGCTCTAAACTCCCGTTCCGGGAAGTCTCTGGGGACCCAGGACTCATACGGGGAGAAACTGGACTGTCTGGCAGCAGGCAGAACTCTGAACTTGAGGGCGGCTTTCCCTCAGAGGTGCAGCGATTACTGGGACACTGAGACGCTGGGTCCCTTAGGGCAGGGCTGAGGATCCGCCATAGCTGCTTGCTCCGCCCTTTGATTCCCTGAGACCCTGCCCCACCCAGGCTGCTGCAGAGGCTTTTGCATATGAATGCCCTGGCCCTTTGCAACATGAAAATTACCTAAAAAATTGCAGCTGGGCCAGACAACCCAGAACTTCCAAGAGAAGGCCCAAGGCCCCACAGCAGCTTGCATTGCTTCACAGCTGGGCCTCATCTGGGCACCTCCAAACTCCAAACAAGGAAGGGGAATCTGCAGTTCTCTTCACAGCTCCTGCTGGGTAACCTCAGGCAGAGGCTAAATTAGCACCTCCTTAGATCCAAGAGCCAGTGTACCCAGTGGTCAGAGTGGGACCATCCAGATTACAACTCCTCAGATCCATAAGGGACACTCTCAGGGGGCAGACTCAGTGAGCACCAAAGCCCCACTGAAGCAAGTCTTGCCCCAGAAGGGTGTCTTCAGCACAGAAGTTCTCCCACTGCAGACACAGCTGATTCTCAGTGCCAATTGGCCTGGAGGTCAATTCCTCCCAGTGGTCCTACAACAATCAAGGCATAACTACAACAAGACTGTGCACAAAGCCCACAAGGGGGTGCACCAAGAGTGTCCACCTCAGGTAACTGAGGAGGCTGAGCCACTGGGCCCTAGAAGAAACCTAGCCCACAAAGCCACTCTACCAACACAGGGAAGCATAAAAAATGCGGAGACAAAGAAACAGGTCACAAATGATAGAAATGGAGGAAAACAAATGACTGGATATAGAGTTCAAGGCCACGTTTATAAGGTTTTTCAAGAATTTTATGGAAACCGCCGATAAATTTAGTGAGATGCTGGAGGATATGAAAAAAGACAAACTAGAAATTAAGCATACACTGACTGAAATAAAGAATAACATACAGAGATCCAACAGCAGACAAGAGGATCCCAAGAATCAAGTCAAAGATTTGAAATATGAAGAAACAAAAAATACCCAACCGAAAAAGAAAAAAGAAAAAACAATCCAAAAATATGAAGATAGTGTAAGGAGCCTCTGGGACAACTTTAAGCGTACCAACATCAGAATTATAGGGGTACCAGAAGAAGAGAGAGGGCAAGATATTGAGAACCTATTTGAAGAAATAACGACAGAAAACTTCCCCTACCTGGTGAAAGAAATAGACTTCCAAGTCCTGGAAGCGCAGAGAACCCCAAACAAAAGGAATCCAAAGAGGACCACACCAAGACACATCATAATTAAAATGCCAAGAGCAAAAGACAAAGAGAGAATCTTAAAAGCAGCAAGAGAAAAAAAGTCAGTTACCTACAAGGGAGTACCCATACGACTATCAGCTGATTTCTCAACAGAAACCATGCAGGCCAGAAGAGAGTGGCAAGAAATATTCAAAGTGATGAATAGCAAGAACCTACAGCCAAGATTACTTTATCCAACAAAGCTATCATTCAGAATAGAAGGTCAGATAAAGAGCTTCACAGATAAGAAAAAGCTAAAGGAGTTCATCACCACCAAACCAGCATTATATGAAATGCTGAAAGGCATTCTTTAAGAAGAGGAAGAAGAAAAAGGAACTCTTACCATTTGCCACAGAATGGATGGAACTGGAGAGCATTATGCTAAGTGAAATAAGCCAGAGAAGGATAAATACCACATGATCTCACTCATTTGTGGAATATAATGAACAATATAAACTGATGAACAAGGACTGATCCAGAGATGGAGAAGCATTGACTGGACCGTCGGGCCTTGGAGGGAAGGTAGGGGAGGGTGGGGGTAAGATCAACCAAAGGACTTATATGCAAGCATATAGGCCTAACCAATGGACACGGACAACGGGGGGGTGAGGGCATGAGCGGGGGGGGGGGGATGGGTAGGGGGTAACGTGGGGATAAGGACACATATGTAATATTTTAATCAATAAAAAATATATTTTAAAAAAAGAAGAAATAAAGGCCTGATTGTTTGGGTAAGGGCTCTGCAGATATAGAGGCAATGGTGAGAGCTAAAAACTTTTAGTTAAGTTTTTAGAAATACATTTATAGATTTAAAATTTTTTTTTTTTTACCAATTTAAAAACAGCAGTCTGGATGCATAATCTCTCATAATTTAGGATGAGGCAGGAAATGGCTAAACATGAACCTATGATTACCCAGGATTCTCTGCACTCCTACTTAGAGCCCATCCAGATATAGAAGGCAAGCTTGGGAACCAGGGCTTTAAGGGAGGGGGTGTGACAGGTTGATTCTCTGGCAAAAAGTAAAGACAAAAGAATCAGAACACAAAGTGACAGATTGAAAATTTTAAAACTTGGTCCTTCACAGGTGGTCCGAGACACACTACTTGGGCATTTTAGGGAGGTGTACGTCCCATGGGCATGGAAGAGACCAAGATAGGCTCTAAACTACCATCAGGAGTCTTTGTAGTTAGAAGAACTAAAAGGTGTCAACATGGGGCAGGGACTGACTCTGGGGGCAGATGGACCTGGTTTGAGTTAGGATGTGTCCTTCGAAGTTGACCTCTATCCAAGGTGCCCACACTCACCTTGTCTGGCACACTCACCTCTTCGCAACCCCTCATCATGTGCCCTTTGCAGCTATATTTTTGTTTTGGTGGTCTAGACATGACCTCCTTCTTTACATTCCTCCAACACCCCATGTGTATGTGTTATTAATGTGCCCAACATATTCACCATGTCTGTTTGCTTCATGACACATTTCTATGTAAACATGCATTTAGTCTATTTCACTGGATTCCCAGCTTACTGAGGTCAGGCACAGCACCATCATTGTTTTGTTTTGTTTTGTTTTTTGCACCATTTAATTCTTAGCACCTAGCATTGTACCTGGCTGGCATCAATCAGTCTTCAATGAATATTGTTAAATAAATAGATGTTCTTTAAATATTTCTAATTTTTCTGTAAAATAGAGATAAAGCTGAAACTTGCTTTAGGTGTTGCAGGAATTAAATAATGTAGCACACATGAAGTACTCAGAATAATGCCTGGGACATAGCTAACAATCAATAAACATTAGCTGACATTAATATTTAGAACATCAGTTCATAGCCTAGGGGCCTGCTTTCAAATTAAGGAGTTATGTGAATCACCTGAACTTCTGTGCAAATTGTGAGTGTATATTTTTTCTGAAAAGAAGACCCTTAATATTCAGACTCTCAATGGAGACCATTACTCCATCCTCCAAAAGAAATTGACAATCATTGCCATAGAGTAACAGTAAATATTAAACTATAGAGAATGACACAGCAGCCCATTTTACCTGAGTGTAGGGACTACTAATTCTAATCTTCACTCAGTCCTAATTTGCTTTAATACTCAAATTACAGAGCACTGAACTAAGATCCAGTGGATACTGACTCTCATCCAAGTATGTCTACTTTCATTTTGCTCTATGATCTTGGTTAATTCACCCACCCTCTTATTTTAGAAACCTTTTTTGCCCTAGATAAGGCAGAGATAATGCAAGGAGGAATTAACTTTTTAAAAAATTTTAAAATCCTCACCCAAGGATATGGTGTTGATGAGAGAGAGAGAGATAAAGAAAAACACCATTCCCCCCCTCTCCCCCAGGCCATGTGCCCTGACAGGGAATCAAACCCACATCGCTTTTGATACATGGGAGTCCAACCAACTGAATACCTGTCAAGGGCTGGAATAATTTATTTTTTAATCTTAAAGATATAAAAATAAAGAACTACATGAAGAATGTAGGATCGGCAAAGAAAAAGATCTTGTACTCAGAGCATCCTTTTTCCTAATCTGAAAAGTGAATTAAATTAGATGACATTTAAGATTTTTTTCTCTCTAACTATTCTCCACAATTCAAAGACTTTAAATATAAATAGCCTCTGTTCTGGGAATTTGTTTTCTATTTGAGTTTTCACTGTATTAATTTGCGCCATTGCCCACATCAAGGACACTATTTTTATTGACCCATTTGCAAAACTGGGGTAGGGGTGAGAAAGTAGAAGCCATGTTCTGCTCTTTGCTGATTTTGATTTCATATATTTAACATTGTGGTGAGCTTTCTGGACTTAAGTTAAGAGAGGATAGCTAGAAGAACCCAAGAGTTGGGGAAGCCAAGAGGACCAAAATTCCAGCTCAAAATATTCTCCCCATAGGATTCAGCAGATCATGAATGGGAGAAGAATATAACTCCTCTCTTTGGAGCTGTAAATTATGTACCCTCCCTACCCATCCCCTATGAATGCATGAGTTGTGCACAGCAAGGTAACAGTGTCTTGTATTGGAGTGAAGATCTATCTTAGGAAATTTGAGTTTCTAAAGAGGAGAAGGAGACAGAGTAAAGTGGAGGCTGTTAACTCACAATAACAGGACATTTGGGAAAGTTTCATACAGGAGAAGTCAAGGGCTCTGAATGCCAGGAAACAAAGAATATGACCCTGCAGTTTCTTTGGAAGGTAGGGGACCTAAAAAGGACTCTGTACAGTGGTTTTCCATACACCACTTCTGTTGGTTAGCTCAAGAGAGCTCACCTAGACCAATATTGACACATTGAAAACATAACCTCACTCTGGCCAGATGGAGCTTTCCAGATAGAATCCAGACTAATGAATCTAGTCACATCCAGATCACTCTCTGAAGTTCTAATTATTGTCTGTTCATCCAGCTCCTTCTTCAAAGCCCATTATCTGAAGGCACATGGATAAATATAATATCATCTCAGGTAATAACAAACCCAAACATTTGAACCATAAAGAGAATTTTCTGCATTCTGCTCTGGTTTGCTTCCTATACCATTATTTTGGTGATGGCCCAATTTCTCCATGAGGAAAATTCTACTCTGAAATATAGTTGAGCCTGGAGTGCAATGAAATCACATTGCCTATAACTCACACAGTCTCACTGACCTGATTTCTATAAATAGATAAATTCGTCAAGGAAAAACACAGAATCAAAATCTAAAAGCAAACTCAGGAAATTATTCATTTTAGACTTTTGCCTCAGGGCAAATTAAAATTTCAATGATCCCAAAAACCCATGTCTCTCTGTATTTTTTAATAGCAATTCAGATTAAATAAGATTTCTTGATGTCTCCTAATATATGATCAATTTTTCTGTCATAAGAGTTCTGTTTTCCGAATGTAGGAGAATAGATAAGAACTAAATAAAGCTTCTAAACTGTAGTGGCTGTCATTTTCCATCAGGGAAGGATAGATTACTTTCCTGATGTAACATATATTCATTCCTTCACCCATTTATTCATTCATTCGACATTCATTTGAAAAGTATTTATCAAATGCCTACTACATCTAGTCACAGTTTTAGAGAGATACAGTTTATTGGTTCGCTAGGGCTGCCATAACAAAGCACCATGTCTTAAACAACAGAAATGTATTGTCTCACAGTTCTGGAGGCTAGAAGCCAAGATCAACGTATCTGTGGGATCGGCTCCTTCTGAGAGCTGTGAGGGAGAAACTGTTCCATGCCTCTCTCCTAGTTTCTGGTGGTTTGCAATCTTTGGCATTCCTTGGTTTGTAGAAGCATTGCATTCTCCCTCTGTGCATGTCTCTGTCCAAATTTCCCCCTTTATAATATCATCAGTCATTGGATTAAGACCCACCTTACTTCAGTATAACATCTTCTTAACCACCTACACCTGCAACAATCTTATTTCTAAATAAGTCCATATGCTGAGGTACTGGGGGTTAGGATTTCACTATATGAGTTTTGAGGGGAAACAATTCAATTCATAACAAATAAGAATAAAACAAAATCCCTGCAACCAAGAAGCTTACCTTTAAATGACATTGTGGTGGTGGTGTGTGTGTGTGTGTGTGCAAGAAAATGAAAAATGAAGAAAGAAAGCGGAATAGGGGTATAGTGCAGTGATGAAGTTTAAGGGATTGCTACTTCAGATATACATCTCTTTGATGAAGTGCCTTTTAAATGGACCTGACTAAAGTAAGAGGCTGAGTCTGGTGAAAATCCAAGAGGAAACATGTTCTAAGCAAAGGGCACAGTGAGTGCAAACACTGTAGAGGAAAACCTCTCACTAACGCCTCTGATTGCAAAATGATCCTGGGAGTGTTATGTCAGGAGTGACGTATTCTGGTAGATATTTCACTACCAGCTCCTAATTCTTTCCTCTCCCTTTTGAAGATTCATTTACATAAATAGTTATCTAGCTTTTATTATACTCCAGTCATTGCTTGGAGCTAAATGAAAATCCAAACAGGAATAATCTAAAGTAAATTTATAAATGACATTAGATTTGGATAAACCTTGATAACTCATTATAATTTCACTTTTTACCTGACTTTAAGAGTGACTTCTCAGAATTCCCCGGGAATTCTTCCTTCCACAGTGCATTACAACTTCACAACAGTGCACCTAGATATATACAACAAATATTAACAGACCTTAAGAGAGAAATACAATAATAGTAGGAGAGTTTAATACTCTACTTACATTTTTTAATATATCATTCAGACATAAAATCAGTTAAAACTAAACTTATCTGGGTGATCACTTCACAAGCATATAGTCTAATCACTATGTTGTATACCTGAAACTAATATAATATTGTATGTCAACTGTAATTGAAAAATAAATTTTAAAAAAATCAGTAAGAAAACACTGGCCTTAAACAACATGTTAAACAAGATGGACTTAACAGATATTTATAGAACATCCTATCCAAAAGTGACAGATGCACATTCTTCTTAAGCACACATGGAACATTTTCCACGTTAGATCACAAAACAAGTCTTAATAAATTTAATAAAATTAAAATCCTACCACACATCTTTTCCAACAATAATTATATAAAACTAGAAATTAATTATATAGAGAAAACTATAAAATTTACAAATATGTGGCAATTAAACAACATGCTACTGAATAATTAATAGGTCAAAGAAGAATAAAAATAATCTAAATATATCTTGATACAGGTGAAAATGGAAATCTAACGTATCAAAATTTATAGGATGCAGCAAAAGCAGTTCTAAGAGGGAAGTTCATAGCAATAAATGCCTCAAGAATCAAGATATGCATAACCCATAGACAATAGTGCAGTGAAGCCCTGGGGAGGGGGCCAGGGTGGGGAGGAGGGGGTCAATGAGGGATAATGAGGGAGGAAAGCATATGTAATTCTTTCAACAATAAAGATAAATTTTTTAAAAAGACAAGTCTCAAATAAATAACCTAACTTTATACCTCAAGGAACTAGAACAATATGAACAAATGAAGCCCAAAGTTAGTAGAAGAAGACAAATAACAAAGATTTGAGTAGAAATAAAGACTAAAAAGACAATAAAAAAAGATTAATGAAACTAAGAGCTGGTTCTTTGACAAAATAAACAATATTGACAAACCTTTAGCTAGACCCGCCAAGAAAAAAAGAGTGCAAATAAATAAAATCAGAAATGAAAGAGGAGATCTTATAACTGATAACACAGAAATACAAAGGATCATAGAAGACTACTATGAACAATTATACACTAACAAATTGGACAACCTAAAAGAAATGGATAAATTCCCAAAAACATACAACCTACCAAAACTCAATCATGAAGAAATAGAAAAATCTAATCTGGCTGATTACTAGTAAGGAGATTGAAGCAGTAGTCAGAAATCTCCCAATAAAGACACATTCAAGATCATATAGCTTTGCTGGTGAATTCTACCTAACATGTAATGAAGAATGAATACCAATCCCTCTCAAACTCTTCAAAAAACAGAAGAAGAGGGAACTCTTCCAAACTCATTTTTTCCAGGCTAGTAGTATTCTCAAACAAAAACCAAACATGGACATCACAAGAAAAGAAAATAACAAGCCAATATCCCTAATGAACATAGATACAAAAATCTTCAACCATGTTAGCAAACTGAAATCAACAACACATTGAAAAGATTATACACACGATCAATTGAGATTTATTCCAGGGATGTAAGAATGATTTAACATCTACAAATCACTCAATGTGATACATTGCATTAACAAAAAAGGATAAAAATCATATGATCATCACGATATTGAAAAGTCATTTGACAAAATTAAACATCCATTTATGTTAAAAACTCTCAACAAAGTAGGTATAGAGGAAACATACCTTAACATACGAAAGGCCATATATGGCCCAGGCAATGTGGCTCAGTGGTTGAATATCAAACTATGAACCAGGAGGTCACAGTTTGATTCCTAATCAGGGCACATGCCTGGTTTATGGGCTCAGTCCCCAATGCGGGGCTTGCAGGGGCAGCTAATCAATGATTCTCTCTCATCATTGATGTTTCTATCTCCCTCTCCCTTCCTCTCTTAAATAATTAAAACGTCCATACTACCCAAAGCAATCTATAGACTTAATGCAATCCCTATACAATACCAATGGCATATTTCCAATACTCCAAAAATGCATATGGAACCAAAAGGACTCCAAGTAGCCACAGCAATCTTGAGAAAGAAGAACAAATTTGAAGGGATCACAATACCAGATATCAAGTTATACTAAAAAGTCACTATAAGCAAAACAGTCTGAGACTGGCACAAGAATAAGCATATAGATCAATGGAACAGAACAGGGAATCTAGAAATCAACACAAGTCATTATGTTCAATTAATATTTGACAAAGGAGGCAGGGGCATACAATGGAGTAAAGACAGTCTCTTCAATAAATGATGTTGGAAAAATTGGACAGGTACATACTAAAAAATGAAACTAGACCACCAACTTACACCATACACAAGAATAAACTCAAAATTGATAAAAGAATTAAATGTAAGCCATGAAACCATAAAAACCCTAAAAATAAAAAACATAGGCAGCAAAATATCAGACATCTCGAGTAGCAGAATTTTCACAGATACATTGCCTAGGGCAAGAGAAACAAGGAAAAAAGATAAACAAATGGGACTACATCAAACCACTACATTCTTTTAATACTTCCAAACCATTAGCTTAAAAATCTACTCTTGACTTTTTCTGGGGTCATCTCTGAGAATAGCTGACTTGTTTACGGACTGTGGAACCTATCTCTTTTTTAAAAAATGGATTGGCATTTTTGTTATTTATTTATCTTTTTTTTTAAAATATATTTTATTGATTTTTTACAGAGAAGAAGGGAGAGGGATAGAGAGTTAGAAACATCGATGAGAGAGAGAAACATCGATCAGCTGCCTCCTGCACGCCCCCCAGTGAGGATGTGCCCGCAACCAAGGTACATGCCCTTGACCGGAATCGAACCTGGGACCCTTGAGTCTGCAGGCCGATGCTCTATCCACTGAGCCAAACCGGTTCGGCTTATTTATCTTTTGGTCTCTGCAATATCTCAGTAATTGTTAAGATTAATCCTAAGCTTACATTCACTCATTCAAAAAGAACATTTTGAACATCTACTATTTGTCCCATACCCCAGTTTTCTCAGGAGCCTGGCATAGTTTACACCCAATGCTGGCAACTAGATTTCATTAAAGTAACCAGGCTTTGTCTTACTGTTCACTCATTTACTTAGAGTAACAGTCAACTCCCTTTTTGCACGTAATGCTGAGTCATGATTTCCTCCTTAGTAAAGTAGGTTAATAGCTATTGTGACTACCTCACCGGGTAAAAATACAATGAGGCAGGTGTTTAAAAAAACAAAACAAAAAACACGTGCCAACAGACAAAGAACCACCCAAAATAATTAAAGGTGCTATTTTGTTTTTGTCCTTCCTGAAGACCACTTTCCTTGCTGCAGAATTTAAAAGCAAAAAATGAATTTAATAAGTTTTGTTATCTGTTATCATTATACCATCTGTCCCCTAGGCAGCTGGGTGATCACTTTCTTGTTCTTCTAGTTTCTAATACAGAAGAAAAGCTCCTTTTGTGGTCCTAAACATTCAACAAGCTCAAACTTTATTTTTTATTTGTTATTTATACTCCAATGGTATTTTATATTAAGATACAAATACAGCACTGGCTGGTTTATCTCAGTGGAGAGAGTGTCAGCCTATGGACTGAAGGGTCCCAGGTTTGATTCCGGTCAAGGGCACATCACTTGGTTGCAGGCTCCCAGCCCTGATCAGGAGCATGTGGGAGGCAACCAAACAATGTATCTCTCTCACATTGGTGTTTCTCTCTGTCTTCCCCTCTCCCTCCTGTTCTCTCTAAAAATCAATGGAAAATATCCTCAGGTGATGATTTAAAAATAAAAATAAAAAAACAGATACAAATACAATCAGTTGCAACCAATAAAAGATGAAGAGACCAAGAATAAAAGGAAGAGATGGATGGGTAAGAAAACCTCAGCTAAACATCTGTGCAATGGAACATATACTTATCTGTACTTTTTGGAAATAGATTAAAAAACAACACTGGACTGGAGTGTGGTACAAGAGGAGTTACAGGGCATTCTCTGGTTAGTAACAGGAAGTATAACAAGAAACACACTTGTCTGTTCCTCTAAACTCTAAGAGATATCACAGATAGAATTTTACATAAAGAACACAAAATAACCTAAAGGAAAATGTCTTCAACAGCAATTTTACAAAGAAGGAAATACATTCTCCAAATGGTTACTTTTATATGCAATCCTATCTAATAATAGACAAACATGGTAATTGACCATACTTTTGCTATACTTCCCATTGGCTAATCAGGGTGATATGCAAATTAACTGCCAACAAAGATGGCGGTTAATTTGCATACATAGGCACAATGCTGGGAGGTGAAAGGGGAAGGATGGAAGAAGCCGCCTGCCGCTGATGGTGATCAGAAACCCAGGCAGCAGGCAAGAGCCGGGTGGCAGGGCAAAGGCGGCCCTTGGGGCAGCCCTTGGGGCTGCCTTTGCCCTGCCCCCTGGCCCATGATCGAAGGACCGGGGCCGCCTTTGCCCTGCTCCCTGGCCCATGATCGGAGGACTGGGGCCGCCTTTGCCCACCCCCCAGCTGGTGATCGGAGAAGCTGGGCGGAGCAGGGAAGAGGCGGCCTCCAGCAGCTGCCTCTTCCCTGTCCCTCCCCCCGGCCCCCGCTGGTGATCAGTGATTGGAGAAGCCGGGTGGGGCAAGGAAGAGGCGGCTGCCAGCAGTCACCTCTTCTCTGCCCCCCTTCCCTCCCCCAGCAGGTGTTTGGAGAAGTACCTGTATTTTTTTTTTCCAAAGTACCTGTATTTTTAATAATTTCTTGACATGGTAAAAGAATTTTACATTACGATCCAAGGGTGGTGGGGTGAGGAGAAGGAGCAGCAGAACAATCCAACAAACAAAAAGGGCAACAGAAATGTATGGTGGAAGGGATTTGAAGGGTGGGTAGGGGCATTGCCCAACTAAAATGCAATTGGTTTGCTACTGAGTACTATTCATGGAAAGACAGCATCCTGACTCCTTCTCTATACAGCATATTGGGAGTAAAAATGATGTATCCAGGTGGAAATATGATTAGGGGTTGGAAGACAGACAGGGAAAGAAGTCAGAAATAGACACTGAGAGAGTCACTGGCTGACTGGCTGCAAATACTGACTCTCCAGTAGTGATAGAATAAAAAAGTGGGAGATATCTCTGGAAGATTCAAGAGATAGGGGGCAACTCTTCTATGGTTTTGACTTGCCCAGCAGATTTCCACATACACACATGTACATGCCTATGTTTGCATGCACACACATATACACATAACTGACTGCCCTCCCTGGAAGCACAGAAGAAGAAGAAGCCGCCAGAAGAAGAAGCCACCCGCCCAAGGTCCCAGGCTGCAGCCACCCAGACAAGCTGTCAGGCCTGTGGTCCAGGGTGCCAGCGCCTGTGGCCAGGGAAATAGGTTCCCTCTTCTCCTACTGCAGTCATTACTTTAATATTCCCCTTCTGAATCTCTCTCCTGTGCTGCAACCCAACTCCACTTTTCATCGGAAGGATACGGAACAGAGAGAGCAGTGTTACATATTTAAGCCGGTAAAGTTGGCACTTAAACATATAAATGGAAAACTAGAGTCCTTAAGGTAACAAAGGCTACAAAGGACAGGGACAGTGCATGACCTATTATATCCAGCAATCCATATGGGGACTGAAAACTTTGCAATGATGACAATTACTGAAGATATGAATCAACTAAAATAGTTGACAGGGACAATTCTTCCATCTTTGAAAATATCTACATCAAATCTGTTTAAATAGATTTTCATCTGCATAATATAACACATTCTGACAAGACCATCACCACCACCAATGTGGTCAGTGTTGTGCCGATAAATGTTTAATAACTGAGGAATTCCCCCGCTCCTGAGTGCACAAATTTTCATGCACTGGGCTACTAGTCCTTAATAAAAGATGAAGGACTGATATCAAACTGTCATTCTGTGAAGGTACTTCTAAAAAAGGTAAATAACAATGTATACATACAAATATTTTTATAACCTGGCTTGTACAAGGCTGAAATGTTTAAAATCAAGAGTAATGAATTATTATTGTGCCCATTAAGTGATCTCCTTTATCTGTGTTTCAGCCAGACCATGTCAAGGGAATAGGCTGCTAATATATAGAGGCTGAGGCTAGACTAGAAGCTGAGAACATAGTTTTCCTGTCTTATTGATGGAATGGAAAGCTCCATGCTTTAGAAAACTGGTATGTAGGTAGCAGTAATTTATGTCAAAAATTAAGGTCTTCTTGCCTGAAAGGAGGGCCCTTTCTTTCATTTTCAGGGACATGGGCTGTCAAACCAAAGTATTCTCTTGGAAACTAGTTTAGAACACAGTGAGAATGTTAAATGAGGACTTAAAACCCCACAGTTCACATAGAGGAGGGTCAGCAAACTATGGCTCAGGGGCCAGTCTCCTGCCCTACGTTTTTATAAATAGTTTTAATGGAACTTAGCTCCACCCATTAACATATGGAATGGTTAAGGCTGCTTTTGCACAACGGCAGAGTTGAATAGTCACAACAGAGACATAGAGTTCCAACAGCCTAAAATCTTTACCATCTAGCCTTTTACAGAAGAAGTTTGCCAACCACGGCCAGGGAACAAAGAGAGACAGTTCTGGAAATATCACTCTTGTAAACTCTTTCATTTTAGCACCGCAGCATCATGAAGGTCTCGCCCCTATGAATTTGCTGCACAATTCACTTCCAAAAAGTTAATTGAATTCATCTTCAAGTAGTGATTTCAGTGGAGTAAAAACAGAGACATATGCTCTGACTGATCTTTTCCTTTTAATTTGAATTTTCATAATATAATGACACTTTGCTATAAACTGGATGAATTTCCCCTGATTCTAGAGAATAGAAAAATAGACATTCTCTAATAAGCAGACACTAAGATTAGAGAGGAGCTACTAATCAAGCTTGACCAGTTGATTGGTGCCAAAAAAAAAGGGGGGGGGGTGCGTTCCAGATGAATGGTTCTGAAACCAAAGTCATTTCTTTTGGTAGACATTTCCTTTTGCTTACATGATTTATAGCTAATCATCTTGTATAGTTAGTCAACAGTTCTGCAAATAAGAATTTTATAGCTAATTTCTATTAGACAGTACATCAGGAAATTATGTTCCTCTAAGATACAAATTTCATGGATGCTTTACTGACTTTTTTTTTTTAATCTAAGCTAAAAATGACTGTGATTATGCTCAGTGTCAAGATCTTTGAGGCCTTCACCTCCCAAAGCTGATGCTCTGGGCAGACTCAAATATCTTCCTAGAGGGGATGTTGTTGGGACCTTGACTTAGAGCTCTTTATTATATTCACAGTAAGAAAGCCTGGAGCCGAAACCGGTTTGGCTCAGTGGATAGAGCGTCGGCCTGCGGACTGAAAGGTCCCAGGTTTGATTCCGGTCAAGGGCATGTACCTGGGTTGCGGGCATATCCCCAGTAGGAGATGTGCAGGAGGCAGCTGATCGATGTTTCTCTCTCATCGATGTTTCTAACTCTCTATCTCTCACCCTTCCTCTCTGTAAAAAATCAATAAAATATATTTAAAAAAGAAAAAAAAGAAAAAGAAAGCCTGGAGACACACTCAGTGGCCAAGCCTGGTGAGGGGAAAAGACTCTACAGAGCACAATAGTCTAATATGCTCCTTGTTTTATTTATTTTTCTGAGTCTCATTTTCCTGTTGTCCTACTTTCCTCACCACTTATTTTTCACTTTATCTTCTGTGGTATTAATAAGTAATCCACCTTAAATCCTTTCTGGAACAAGGCAGGGTGTAAGTAAACAAGTAAAAATGAACTGGTCTATTGAATAGAGTTATTTAGTATTGTCCATCTGAATACTGAAAAAAATTACCTGCCAAAAACAACTATTTTGTTTTTGGCATGGTAGCTGCTGAGGTTTTCTTTCAAATAGAAATTGCTCAACAGGTTCAGGTGGCTTCGTGTTGCTCCTGTAGGCACGTGATGTTAGGACCATGTCTCTGGGCAGACCAGGGTGCTCACCTTGCTCTCTGCTATGGCAGAAAGGTGGGCAACCAGTGCCATTGCACTTGCAAAAATAGTTAGAAATTGATGGAAAGGTTACCGCTAACATCATCTCTTCAGTCTCTCTTAGGGGAAGAAAAAAAAAAACAACCCAGTAATTAGCATTTGAATAGTGCTCTACAATTTGCAAAGAAATTTACACAGATGGCATTGTACTCAACCCTCACTGTAACATTGTTAATTTGGTTTATGACACTGAGACTTCAAGAAGACAAGTAAAGAAAATAGAGGAACCAGGATTCAGCCCCCTGACATGAGACTGCATCTTTATTTCTCTGTGCTCTCCCTATCCTTTCATATTCTAATCGTTTCATCCAGGCATTATAAAGTCTGGAAGAGTGCTGCTATGTGATAGTTCATAGCAAAAGGTTTTGGAGTTAAAGCTGAGGTTAAATGTCAAATTTTTCATTTTCTAGAATTTACTTTAGGTCACTATATTAGATTCCTAAGGCTACTTAACAAATGACCACAAACTGGGTGGCTTAAAGCAACAGCAATGTATTCTGTCACAGTTCTGGAAGCTAGAAGCCAAAAGCAAGCATCAACTGGGCCACAATGCTTCCAAAGGCTCAATCCCTTCCTTGTCTTTTCTTGCTCTAGGCATTGTGGACACATCACTCCTATTTCTGCTTCCTTGGCCATGTTGCCTCTTCTATCCATTCATCTTCTCCTTTGAGTGTGTATCTTATAAGGCAATGCATGATGCATGTAGAACCCATTTAGGATAAGCTCCTGCTCTCAATATCATTAGCTTAATCTCATCTTTTGCCAAATAAGGTAATAGTCACAGGTTCTAGGGATTAGGATATGGACATATCTTTTTGGGGTCCACCATGCAACCCACTAAGGTCACTGAACCTCATGCCCCCCTTCAATAAAATATGCAATAATATCACTTATCTGAAGGGTACAGATCAAATAAGATAATTGAAATAAAAATGTCCAATATAAAACTGATACTCAATAAATGGGTTTCACCCTTTTTTTTCTCACCAAGAGAGCTGCTAATAAAATCACACTACTTTTTACATGACTTCCCTCATTTGGCCCATTGGAATAATTTCCAAATATATGCTCAAATATCCTTGTTCTTTCCTTTCTCTTTAGATTCCTTTTCCTAAAAAACTGTATTCCTTTCAAGACAAAGAGCTGTACACTTTTTTTTCTTTATAGATTGATTTCAGAGAGAGGAAGAGAAAGAGAGAGACAGAGAGATTCACATCAATTGGTTACCTCCCCCACACACCCCAACCGGTAATCAAACTTGCAACCTGGGTATATGCCATGATCAGGAATTGAGCCGCCACTTTTTGGTGCATGAACGAACAATGCTCCAATCAACTGAGCCACACTGGTCAGGGCAATAGTACACTTTTTGAATACTATTTTATCATGAATTGGGACAGTGCTTCTCAAAACATTTATAGTAAGAGATGAGTTTTAATTTTGTAAAATAAAATTTTAAATGTTGTGATAATGAAAATTGCTATAAAAGTTTCCAAATACCTATTTCATCTTGTTGCATACCAACAACAATTTGTGGAACCACCCTCACCAAGAACCTCACTTTGAGGAACAGAGGGCAGAGGGGACATATGTCACCTTTACAATAATCTGAACTCCAAGATTTTGGTTACCACCTCATTATTATCCCTTAGGATTTCCATATTGATATATACTTCTCTTGTATTCTCTCTCTTTTTTAGAGATTAAAAATATCAATGTTAAAAGTTAAGAGCTGATCAAATACTTTAATTTTATCAAAATTAATTTTCCAAAAGAGAATAAAATTCTCCATTACTGCAAAAGGCTACTTCACACCAAGATTTAACACCAAAAATATAATATCCATATCTTTCCTCTTCCTAAGTGGTTTGAACTGTATTCTCATAGTAGTAGAGTTGGTTCATTTCTCATATGTCTTCTTTGCTTTAGCTTGGTTTATATCTGGATGTATACCTCAGTTATACATAATACTATTCTATTTTCCTTCTCCTAGATAAGTTTTGATATTTTTAGGGTGCTTTATCCCATGAATTCTCAGTGTTCTAAATAACATTTTTTTGAACTTAAAACTGAGTTATTTTATCACCCCCTACTTTGTATTGACATATATAGTTTCTTAAGGTCATAAATATTATTCTTTGAGCTTTTCTGTTTTGTTGAATGAATGAAAGAATGATAATTACTAAGGACCACACCCACTATACAAATTCTTTCTCTGTCACACCCACTGTTTGTACTACCTACTTGGTAGTTGGTCTTAATTTTTCTCCCTCTGCTGCATCCATTTATCCTTGTTAAATATCTTCTCCACTTTGATCCAGTGCCCTTTTCCATTTTCAATAGTATATCTTCTTGACATTCCTGTCATGATCCCAAAGACAAATTCTTCCTTTGGATGCTTTCTATGTAATCAACTATTATCCACCTTTCTCTTTCAGAGTCATCACTACAAACAGAAAGAAGAGGGGAAAACATTTTCACCCAACCACTAAATTTTTTTTACTTTCCTACCTAGTCCAAAAGATGTATTGAGGAATTCTTATAACTGCAGCATTTGTTCCTATATAAATCATCAAAGTAAAGGGGATTGGTGAGTTTGGTGATCTTGGCAGGCTCTCTAAAATCCTGCTCCAAGAAGGCCAGCACACAGATCCATGGCAATGCCAAGTTCATACAAGGCCACCTCCTCCCAGCCAGCAGAGAGTACATTATCAAGTCATTATGACATGAATGTTTTTATTTGATTGAGATAACACAGTTTCATCATTTTTTGAATGCCTGGGAATCTCTTGGAGCCTGAGATAATGTCTCTTCTTGGATATGCCTGAAATTGCCCTCCAGAAGAAGAACCTCATAAAGCTTCCTTGCGGACTAATTTATTCTGGCTCATCCTCAGCTGTGTCACAGTCCTCCAAACTACTCCCAGTGACAACCCCGAAGTCATGCTACAGTCCCAAACATCTTCTTCTTATGGGCAACATATATTTAATCTTCTCTTATAAAACAAACATAAAAACTGTCCCCTCCTACTCTATGTCCTATGACTTAGGCTAGGACATAGCCTAAGGTAGGCTCCCTAAGGTAGGCTCTCCCTAAGGTAGACAACAGAGTACAAAGTTATTCTCCCACCTCCTCCCTTTCTTGTTACACCTCATAATAAGCACACAGGCCCGTCCATTTTAAGTCAGTGTGATCAATCAATATGAAGAATTAGATGGAGATAACAACAAGAAATGTAAAAAAATTACCCCCCCAAATCAAGAGGTCTAAGAGGTATCCTAGATGTTTTCCTTGGCATATAATTACTGACTTTAATTTAGAATACTCAGAAAACAAGGTGAGGTTTTATGGGTTTTTAAGTGTCTTCTACAACTAACACTCTAATATCTTCTGTCCCTGTGTGGGGCTTCCCAAGGTGACCAGCCTGACCTTCCAAAGGTGGCCCTATTTGGGGACAAAGATTAGGAATTCCTAAAGATGTCTTCTCTGCATGTCAGGCTATTTCCCTCTGAATTTGCCCGTAGGTCCTCGCCCTTCTGAGACTATCCTAGTCTTCCAACTCAGGAAGTTCTTTTTGTCTTTCCTATCACTCAAGGGGAAAGGGAGACTTCCTTATTTGCTCCCTGAAGACTCTTCCCCATGAGGATGCCCGTCCTTTCTGACCAGCAGTCTATCATTCACCACTCTGGGATTTCTGCCCTCTATAGTGCTTGCAGCATACTCAACAGCCAGGTAAAAGTTGAGTTCTACTTACAGCCAATTCTTGCTTCACCTGCTGTTCTCAGATACTATCTGGGTACAGCTTCTCTGATCTTGGCCCATGTAGGTCCCATCATCATACTAGGAGCCAGGATCAGCTACCTAATTTGTAGGGCCCAGTACAAAATGAAATTGTGGGTACCTTGTTCAAAAGATATTAAAAATTTCAAGACTTCAACAGGAGAGCATCAAACCAAAGGCATGACCCTTGGAGTACAGGAGTCTATGCAAATGCATAGGCTGCACTCTCATGAAGATAGCCAAGCTGAAACATGTCTTTCTGGAATGTTGTTATTGTGATAGTCTTCAATCTTGCTTCAAGGTATCCCCTCTGGCTCCACCATATTCATGTTTCAGATTCAGTCAATTTACAGTAAACAAGGTTGACATCGCTTTACTAGTCACTAATGTAGTCCTACTTAGGTCAGGCTGTTGGTTCCACTTACCCCAAAATTCTCTGAGATGACTCATAAGAGTACCCAATTTCACAGGGAGTTATTGTTTTAGAATAAAAATGCTATAATATAAAAATAAATTGAGTTACTTAATAATCACTTTTTGAAAGGTGGTTCTGTGCTCAGCAGCATGTTTGATGGTAGTGACACAAAAATAAAGAAGATGCATGCCCTCCTGTAGTTCATAAGTGAGTAATGGTAGGCAATCTTAGAGAACAAAGCTCTACTAGGAAGATGCAACTAAAACAACAGTAATTATGAATTTGCCTAATTTCTTCACATGGAAAAAAGTTACTTAATTCATTATACCTACTTGTTGACACAGAGTTCCCTTCTCCTTCTTGTTTTTCATCTGGTTACTTTCTGTGTTCTTCAACACATCCTTCTTGCAGTGTGGAATCTACAGAGCTGTTTCTCAAGCACTTTCACCTTCTCCTTTAGGAGAGAAGCAAGTTATAATTACAGTAAACTTTGTTGGCTAATTCCTCAAGAAAAAAAGACACATATCTATCTCCCTTGCCACAGATTGCAACAGTCCTTTGTTTTCAGGATATGCATCCTGACTCTTTAGATAAACTAGCAGCGCTTCTGAGATGGCTGTGGAAGAAACCTCCTTCCTAGAAACTATTTTTTTATACAATGGATTATGTTATAAACTGGCATTTCCCTAGGTGAGTATCTATAATAAGTAACGGAATAGGCAAGTTACTGACACTCCAGGAAAACTTCCTCAACTCCAAAATTAACTGTACAAGTTTTACCATTCAAAAAGGTTAAAAAACAGACATGGAAACAGCTTTAGGAAAACTTCATCAGGTTCTCTTGGCACTACAGCCAATGAACAGACTAATTTAAAAAAAACATGCTGCATTTTACACTGTAGTGCTTAAGCTGTTGGTTTTCAAAATTACTCTTTCATTTCTAGAAAAAAAATTTGATCAAGTTAACAATGGTTAAAAGAGCCACCTTGGCCTTCCTCTCAAGGCTGAGAACCCCCAGCTATAGGAAAGAAAATGCTCCCCCTGCCCCAACCTCAATAAAAAGGACAGAGTTCATAATAGAGAGACTTGGAAGATCACAGGGTGACAACATGCCAGCAAGAGAACACTTGTTTTTTCCAGAAGCACACTCTGGTCAAGCACCTTTCACCATCTACATTAGTCTTTTTCCACCTCCCTCCATGATTAGCCTTACCCATGAATGACCCAAGGATGGGTGCTCACCGATGCCCTATACTTGAAGGGTGTTAGGAAACCTCGGTTGCTCTGAAATGTCATCTGCACTGGCCTGCCTTGATTCCTGACATTCCATCACAGCAGTCATTCCTGCAAGTGGTGATGTAATTGATTAGATTCTTTCCAAGTGATAGCTCATCAAAGCAGATTGTGTTCAAGGGAAAGTGGAACGAGTATGAAGGTCCAGGGTGCCTGATGAAAGGTGAATTTGCATAATAGAGATGAAAGAAAATACTTATTTTACAATTGCATGTAGGGCCAGAATCACTACCATGGCGCCAAGAACTTGTTCTGATCTTGTCTGTTGAGGTTGTATTACTCAATAGCCTACGAGAGCGCCACAAACTGGTGATCGCAGAAAAACCCTAGGCTGATGTGGGCTTATTAGACTACACCTAATACAACAGTGCTTGTGTTACTTCATCTTCTCCTCACCCTGAAAACTCTGATATTAGCTGAAATTCTGGAGTGGCCTCTCTGAGCTGCCCATTTCTCGTGGGCGATATAGAGAGTTGGGAGAAGACACTTTGTCCATCCTCAAGATTCCTGAAGAGTCAGGTTAGCCAAAGGCAATGGTCCCCCAGCCCTGGTTGACAGATCATTAGAAGAGGTAGTATCCTCTGTGAAATACATCTGTCTAGGTAGGCAGTTATGGTAGATATCAAATTAGCCTTCCTACATATTGGAGGCAACAGATTATAACAGAAAAGAATATGGGTTTGGAGTCACATAAACCTGAGCACTGCTACTGTTATGTTTCACATAGGTTAGGTCACCTAACCCCTCTGAGCCTCTGTTTCGTCTCCTTTGAAATAGGATAATGAGGCCCCTGCCCCTGACTCCACAGGGTTATGGGGAAAATATATATGGAGCCTGGCATACCATAGGCGTTCGACAAATGCAGTTGTCCTCTCTTTGTAGTTTTCTATTTGAAGGGACCATATAAAATTACAATGCTCTGCACTATTAAAGCTGTTCATCTCAACCCAAAGAAAGAGGAATCATAATTTTTAATTTTTACTCGCATTCTGAATATTCTAGTTAAACTATAGTCCAGCTATTCCATGAAGTTATATGCCCCCCAAGACCAGAGAATCAATTTGGATTCCCTATTGCTCAGCCCAAGCTTTTGATCTGAGCTCTGTGCATGAAGGAAAATGCAGCTCTCTTCCACATAATATTAGAAATGTGGGTTTGTTTTGATAAACATTTACCTAGGTTCCCCAAATCTACTATTCTAATTTATTCCAAGAATCCCCAACAAATGAATTTATAACCCCTTCTTTGACCCACTTATTTATTGTTCTAGAAACATCAGGGAAAAAAGAAAAAGGGAAAGCAAAGGCATCTCCTCAACTTATTGGACACACAAATAGTTAATGTTTTAGGGACATAAAGTGTTCCTAACAATATGCAAAAATCCCTCCCCAGAAATGCTCTGATTTATCTATGCAGCTCAAAGAATAAAAATTGGTGGCTTTCTCTAAACAAAAATCTGTAGCCTGGACTCAACAAATAAAAAGATTTAACCCTAGGCTTCAGATTCCTGAGGTGGGGGTTTTCCATAGCTCACAGCAAACTGATCATGCATAGAAAGGCTGACACAGCAAAAGGGTTGCTAAGGAAAGGAAGAGAAACACGAGGGAGGAATGAAAAGGAAAAGAAAGGAAGAGAAAGTGTTACTTTCTCCTCGTTGGCATATATAATTTCTATGAAAGAATTTCTGAAATCTTCAATCCTAGGTAAATAAATATTCAATCAGAAAAGCTTTGCAAATCCCAGATGGTAATGGAGTTGGGCAAAATGGTGTTTGTTTGGGGCCCCCAATGAGAAATAATAAATTCTTGGTGATTAATGGCACTTATGTGCTCTTGGCCACTGAAAACATTTTCTGCTCTTGAGTCACAACGGAAGCTACAGCTTGAATTTTATTGTTCAATTTGCTTTTTTCTTTCCTGGGGGAGCCAGCTCTGGATTTAGGAGTTGAAAGTTTAGAGAGTCAGCAGGACCCCATGGGAGTGAAAGCTAAGCTGAGCCAGGGAGGATAATGCCAAAGATGATCTATCTCGGTGAAAACGTGGGATTCAGAAAAGAAAAGGAACAAAGAGTGATTATAAAGACTGACAGTCTGTAACTTCGACCAAATTTCTTGGCTAGGTTAGCAAATTCTCTTTTTTTAAAACAAACAAACAAAAATTTTCCTGGTTGACAGTTTTTAAACTCTTCCTTTTTCCACTTCTGGCACACTGTCAGAGGACACACTGGTCCTCCCAGAGGGCTGGAGACGGAGTGAGTGTTCAGAGGGAACGTGGCCATGCCAGCTGTGAAAAGCAGAGGGTGAGAATCAAGGGGCTTCAGGGGGTAGAAAAGGGACCATTTTGCTCAGTAAATGACTGGGTTTGTTGGTGTTCATGTTTTTTTCCATCTCCTTTAAAGAAGTCCTCTAACTTGGGCCTTGATTGAGCCTTACCTAAACAGGACAATATTTTTTTGATCTTTTTCAAGCACATTTTAGAAATGTGCTTTAAAAAACCATACTTGTCATTTTTCCCAGTCTTGGCAAGGACTGAAAACAGTGCAAAACACAGAACTTTCAGGGAAATCGTTGACCAGTTTTTGTCAATCTGGTGCATGGTTGTCTTTAACCTTAGGTTTCCCATCTGTAAAATGGAAAGGACAGCAAGGTTTATACAGACTTGTAACCATAGGTACAAGTTATCAGATTTACACAGACTGTGAGCTAAGCTTTTCCAGAAATATAAACACACAAACAAGAAACCATCACCACCAACATCAAAAAGACAATTAAAAAATTGGGTTATAGTCCTGCCTCTCTCTCCTACCTCCTAGGACTGCCACAATCCAGGAGTTCCTGCTAGGCCCACAATGGAAGTGTATCTTCTTCCATTGAGTAATTCTATTGGAAACATGGGTAGATTCCGCTCTATTTTTTTGTGCCCCAATTTCCTGTAAATGATAAAACTGTAAAACAAAAAGTAATAACATCCGAATCTTCCTGCTGGGGACTTGATGAAGATGAATTAGACATTGACAGTCGGAAAAAGATGGAAGGCTCTTCATGACAGAGGCCAAACTAATTCAAAATGAAAATCATCAATTTGACTGTGCTCATATGTTACTTAAAAATCAATGAAGAAACAAAGTGAGGGAACCCTGAAGCTGTTTTAGCACCCCCTCTTTTGCACTCAACTCTAACTTAGCAGCATTGAAATATCTTGGCTCTGAAAAGCCAGTCAATCATCATTAATAATGATATTTTTATAGCACTTTAAAAATTGGAATTTCCAGAGCCACTTTGATAGATGCCCTGTCACTACCTTGCCATTTGTGTAATTTTTTTCTGGGTTGGCTTTTTCTCCCCCCCCCCCCCCCCGCCTTCTATTAAAAAATAAATTAACAGAAGAAAAGAAAAGAAGAAAGAGAAGGAATTTCTTTTGATAGAAAAATTCATAAGAAGGGAAGCTTGCCCTTCCTAGGAATCCTATACTAACGAGGAGGATAATTTAGCAAATTGTACAAGAACTTTCCACTTTAGTTTATTTGAGGAGTTAAAAACAAATGCCTGCCTGTTGCCCTTAGATCTGGAGAAAGAGTTCAGTGAGTTTGCACAAAGATGAAAAAAAGATTAGAAGCAAAGACTGGGTTGTGTTCTCTGATACACAAACATCTTCTCTTGAGCAATTTACCTGTCTGCTTATCTCAGCATGAACCTTGGAAATTAGTGTGACTGTCCCAGAAAATGCAGAAATATTCCTTCAAATGTCATTAAGTTATAAATAAATTAGTTAAACTCCCTTCTTCTTCTTCTTCTTCTCCTTCTTCTTCTTCTTCTTCTTCTTCTTCTTCTTCTTCTTCTTCTTCTTCTTCTTCTTCTTCTTCTTCTTCTTCTTCTTCTTCTTCTTCTTCTTCCTCCTCCTCCTCCTTTGAAAGGGAACTCTAACAATTCATGTTTAACCTCTGAGCCAAAAAGAGCCTGAAGTTTTCAGAAGTTTGTATGTATTACTGTGGTTGTTGTTGTTGTTTTTTTGTTTTGTTTTGTTTGTTTCCTTGTAGCCTCTTTTATTCTTCTCCTCCAAAAGACTGCCGGAGAATTTGGATCACCAATGGGTGCCTAATACTAGTGGCGAAAAAGCGAGTTCCTGTCCTGGTGCTGAACTGAAAGGGAATAAATGTCTTGGATGGATCAGGTTTCTTTGTCAGGCAAACAAAAACAAAGGGATCTAGTTTACTGGAATGGCTGCAGTGCTCATTAAAATTGATGACTTCGAAGATTCTGTGCCTCTCTTCCTTTAACCAGGGCCATCGGCCAAGAATCTGCTCTGCTGTTAAAAACATCATGTTACTGGGGTGTCGTAAAACAGACCACTGCTGTTGTCTTTGCCCACCCTTTCGGGTTTCAGTGTGACAGCAAGAGTGGCTTGGGGTGACTATGGAAGGATGGACACAGCCATTTAGCCAAAAGACATCAATGGTATGGGACCTAAGATGCAACCTGGTGTTTTCTATCCATGAGCATCAAGTTCGATAAAGAAAAAGGGTTGGATTAGCATGAGGCGGAATTCAGTTTTTTCTTAGCAATGTGCGACTCTGCAACAGTGTGCCTTTATTTTTGGCACAAATTGCTATAGCAAATTATATAGCTTATCAGATGTGGGTTTTTTGGGCTCAGTGGCGAAGCCACTGCAGGGACTTGTTCTCTTTGTTGTTTGTTCTCAGTGGGAACTTGGGATGTGTCAGGGTCCTCTTCTCAGGGACAGCCTTGAATAATAAGTGCTAACAATGTTTGTGATCCAATTAAACTCACATTAGCCCAGCTTAGCAAAGCAGACCTTGGTCCTAAAAAAGATTCCCACTCTGCCTTAAGAGATATAAGAGACAAAGTTTGAACCTATATGACACAGATTAGCGAATAGGCCCATGTAAACCTTGCGGGGGGTGGGGAGGGGGGGTGGGGGGATGAAAAGGACAGGGCAAAACAGCAGGTAGATCCCAGTGAATAAGAAGTTTCAGAAAGGACATTGGCCTCACACACCCTCTCTCTTAGCTTTTGGTCATCTATGTGAGCTCACTCTTATATGGCAGTAACACCCAAACAGAATGTCACTTTTGATATACTGATTATTTCTATTTACTCTGTTGCTGAAAATGGAGACTAGATTAAAAACAGAATTTTATAAACAGAAAATTTCCACTAGCTGAAAGAACCATAGAGTATTCATGGTGTGTCTATCGATTTATTCATTCATTTATACCAAGGTAAAGCACTTAAGGCAATACAAAAGAGATTTTTTTGAAAAGCAGGGCTCTAGGAGGCAAATTTATTAAGAGTAGAACACTAGGCAATAGCTGAGGAAGCACATCACACCTAGGAGGACAGTGTTGAAGGCAGAGGGGAAAGTCAGTGTGGAGGGCAGGGGCTTCATAGGGAACAACATCTGAGGGAAGATGAATCTTAACTGGAAACTTGAGTGATATATAGATTTTCAAGTGTGCTTTCACTTTAGACCCCTGTCTTCAAATGAAATCGTACCTGGAAATCCAATGTACACAGAAATAAAACAGAGCCCACCTCTCACCTCTCTCCACTTTTAGTATTCCTCCCCTGTTATTTCCCTCTCTTTAATAAGGGTTCACAGTTTGAAAATGACTGAAATCTAGAAGGTGCAAGGTACAGAAAAGAAAGGAGGCTGCACTCTGGGCATGGAGGGTGCCAGGTAAAGCCGAATAAGGAGGTGGTGATGGAAATGCTTTGGATTAGCACAGCGAAAGCATTTAGGCAAAGTAATCTGCCTGAATCACTGAAGAGTCTTAAGTTGTGCAGTGAGTGATAAAAATGGACATTCAAGAATATTGCCCTGGCCCCGGCTTATGTTACTCAGTGGTTAGAGCGTCTGCCTGAGGACTAAAGGGTTATGGGTTCAATTCCTGGTCAAGGGCATGCACCTGGGTGTGGGTTCACTCCCCAGACCCCCTGTCTGGGCCTGTGTAGGAGATAATCAGTCAATGTGTCTCTCACATCGTTGTTTCTGGAGATCTCTCTTTCGCTCTCATCCCCTCCTCCCTTCTATTCTCTCTAAAAAAAAGAAGAAAAAATCAATGGAAAAATATCCTTGGGTGAGGATTTAAAAAGAAAGAAAGAATATTCCCCTGGCTGGTGTTGCTCAATTGGTTGAGTGTTGCGACATTCACCAAAAGGTCTCTGATTTGATTCCCAGTGAGGGCACATGTCCAGGTGGTAGGCTCCATCCCCAGTAGGGGGTGTGCAGGAGGCAGCCAATTGATGTTTCTCTCTCACATCAATGTTTCTCTCCCCCCCCCTCCACCCCCCCCCCCGCTCTTCCTTCATCTCTCTCTAAAAATAATATTAATGTGGAAGCCATATGATGATGGTCTGTAATACAGTCCACTGAGAATCCAATTGGAGTAAGCTAAACATCAGAAATAGAGGGTCCCCAGTAGGGTTGAGACTGTAAAAGTGGGGATGCAGCCAATGGAAGTTAAAGGAAGTGCTGCCTGGAAAGTCATTTTAGATGTTCAGACTAACTAAGGTCTTCATATTACCTATTTGCAGGAATTTGCAGTTTTACCACGGCCATTATCTTTATTAGTCATTAGATATTTGTATTTTGAGATCAGGGACTGTGCCTATTTGGTCACTAGACCTTAGCATAATAGGTATATAATTGGCAAGTAAATATTTGTGAAATTAAGAAACTTAACAAATGATGGTATCATTGATTTTATCAAGGGAACCAAGTATGATTTTTATCCTAATATTCTTAAATGAGAAAAATAGATCTAAATGCAGATCTTATCCCTGATTAAGACATAGACCAAAGAATAGTTGAAATGTCAGTAAAATATAGGCCATAAACAGCAGTCAAAACCATGAAAATTAATGAGTTCACCCAGGGAGAGTGAATAGCTTAGTGGTTAGAGTGTCAGCCTGCAGACGGAAGGGTTGAGGGTTCCATTCCTGGTCAAGGGCATGCAGAGTGAGATGAGGATTCTCATACAGAAATCAAATGGAGAACCAGAACAGTTAAAATTAAAGAATATTTCTCTGAGGGTAAATTTGGAATGGTTTGCCATACACCCACACTTGAAGACATTTATAAACTGTAACAGGAAGAAATCCTCTTTCACAAAGTTTAAAACTTTAGGGATTTTGGAAGTGGGAATAAAATGTACAATCAACCAAGAGGAGCCCAACCCATTTTTAAGTCCCTATCAGAATTCTGTATTTGTAAAACAGCATTGACGCCTCACTCCAAATGTCCCTACTGAAAAACACTGGCTCAGACACAAACTTTTTCTTTCCTTGTTTTTTCTCTCCTTTTTTCCTGTCTCCCACTTCCCTTTGATAACAACACATAAAGCTTCTCTTTCCTAGATTTATACAAGCTACATGAAATTCCAAAACTTCATTTGCTGATCTAATTTTGGTAGCATTCTACCTACATCCTTTTGTTTGTTGTTGTTTTTGTTATTGCTTCTGCTATCATTGTGAATTGTTTTGTTTTCAGAGTTTTTGTTTTGTTTTCTTGGGTTGGAAGAAATGAAAGAGAGAAAAATGCTTGAGTGACACCAGCTGTGATTCCTTTGTAATCAAAGAAGGTGCCTGCATCCTCCACCCATTCTTACTTAGACCGAGTGACAAACAGATCTTTTTTTTTTCTTCTTAGAAACAATGCTAGTCCCAACGACATTACTATGACAAAGTTACAATGTGTATTTTTTAAATGTAATACTGTCTTCTAATTATCCCTGTGAGAAATTACACATATTTTATTTGGAAAGTAAACAGGTATATATTTGTAGCTCATGTGCTAAATGCTATAATTTATATATAAAATATAAATGTTCAAATTCTGAAGGTATTTTAAAATTACATCTAATGTTAATAGCAAGGGGTTGGAAAGAAGAAAAGTGTGAGAATAAAAAGACCCTGCAACCACTAATAGTATTTCTTGAACAAAAGCTGTACTGGTACTTTCTGGCCACAGGCCTCAAGTAAGGGTTTTATTCCAAAGAAAACACCAAATTACCAAAACTTTGATGAGTCCAGGGACATTACAGAGCCACAAGGATTCTCTGCTAAATCTAGAAGTTGGGCTTCAAAACACTGGATCTGCTTCAAGTGGCCTGTAATCTTGAAACCTTTTTGGAGTTGGTTCACTTATTCATGCACATAAAGCTCTGAATGAGCATCTCTGATGTGTCCAGCACTGCACAGGCCAAAGGAATCTGAGACACAGTCCCTACCTCTAGGGAGCTCCCACTGGTGGAAGCTCCTGCCTGGACCACCCTCATCGCCTTCCTCGTTTTCCTGAAGGCTTGGCAGGTATCTGATGGGAAGCAGGTGGCTCTCTTTGTTTCTATCAGATGTGTTATGAGCATATAAAAACCTTATGTAGCTATGATTTAACCTCATTTTCCAAAAAACACCACCATTTTTTTGCATTCACATTGATATTTTCTCTCATTCTAATTCTAAATTGCAGCTGCAGCCAACTTACCTGTCAGAGTTTTGTTTGCCCTAACACTTAGCAAGGGGCAAAGGACATCCAGGAGTCCTCCTCCAGAATGTCATGGACTTTGTGAGGAGGAGAAAGAGTCCTGGGCAACTGAGAGGAGGATTGTTAAACTTTCACCAGGAGTCAGGTTGAGGAGGAATAACTGGAGATGCACCATCCATAAATACAAAAGGAGAGGAGCAAGAGGATTTTAAAAAAATCGTTGAACACATCATTCTTGCTTTGATGGAGCAAGATCAAAATAGGATGGGTAACCAGCCAAGCAAACAGGAAACCCTGTGGCATGCCTACTGCCCCCCGGGCTGAGTGGGCCTCTGACGCATCAGGAAAGCACAGTCAAATCATGGTTTCAGGTTTTCCAAACGTTACTCTGCACATACACCAACCTCACAACAACCCCACCTTTTAAACAACACTGAATGTCACCATTTTTTTAAAGGTGTTCTTTCCTAAAACATGCAGCTCACCTATTCTGTAGATTCCTTCTCTTTACATGTGTGTTTTATCCTATAATTAGAATGATCTTCTCTGGTCAGGTATCTTGATAACTTTCCTTGATAGCTAATACTGAAACCACCTAGAAGTTGTTGATCAACAGGAAATTCTTTACAAAGAGAGAGGCCAGCCCATACTATACATCCCGTGTTAGTGAGGCGTCCCTGGGCATTGCTCACTGCAGTTGCTCCCTTAAGAAACAAGAATTCATAAGCAAATAAGTAGATTCAATGGGTTTCAAGCCAATGGCAGCATTCCTAAAAAGGTTGCCTGACACTACCTTGCTATCTAACCAGTGCCCACTGGCTCGCCATTCTAGCCACCCTGTTCCTTTGTTCTTGTTGCTTCTACATGAAAATATTTTCTATATTTTTGTCTAGATTCTAAGTACCTTCAGAGTTCATTGCCTCACAGCATAGTACTGTAATTTACAAGTGATCAATAAGTCATCAGTGGAATCTGCAGCTCCTCAATGAACCTGAAACAGTAATATTAAAGTGTGTGTGCACGCATACACACACACACACACACACACAGCATCATCATTGGGCACTACTTACTTTGTGTGTTATCCCATTTAATATGCACAGCAATGCTCTGAGGTAGGTACCATTTCCATTTCCATTTCATTAATGGGGAAAATTTAGCTCACGGAAGTTACATATTTTGCCCAGCATCATCAAGTTAGTGACAGTAATAGATAATTTTTCTTTTTACTTTAAAATCTCTATATATTTTTAATTGAGTTCAGAGAAGGAGGGAGAGGGAAACATCAATGATGAGAGAGAAGCATTGATCGGCTGCCTCCTGCATGCACATTACTGGAGATGGAGCCAGAAACCCAGGCATGTGCCCTGACCGGGAATAGAATCATGACCTCCTTGTTCATAGTTTGAAGCTCAACCACTGAGTCACACCTGTGGGGCAATAGACAATACATTTTATTGTCTTCTGATTCAGGACAGTGTCTCCTGTCCCACAGATGTAATCATAACAATGTATTAGCTAGTGCTCTTAAAAAAAATCTTAATAAAGTATAACCTGTCAGAGAAAGCAAGATGGTGGCATAGGTAAACACTGGAGTTTGCTGTCTCGAACAACCACTTCAAAAATACAACTAAAAGACAGAACGGACATCATCCAGAACCACAGGAAGGCTGGCTGAATGGAAATTCTACAACTAGAAGGAAAGAGAAAAGCATACCGAGACTCAGAGGAGGCGCAGTACGAAAGTAAAATACTAAGGTGCGGAGGTGCATGTGGAGCGGGCTGGCTGCTGAGGGCGCGGTTGTCATTTTCAATCAGGAGGGAGTCTCAGGCTCTGAGCTCCAGTTCCGGGCAAGTCTCTAGGAACCCAGACTCATACGGGAGAAGCGGGACTGTCTGGCAGCGGTCAGAATTCAAGGGCAGCTTTCTCTCTGAGGGGCTTGCACGATTACCAGGACACTGAGAAGCACAGCCTCTGAGGGCTGGACTGAGAGCAGCCATAATTGCTAACCCCGCCCTGTTAATCCCATGGGACCCGCCCCGCCCAAGCCCTGCAGGGAGGCTTTTGCTGGATAGCCTCAGGCAAAGTCTAGATTAGCACCTCCCTAGAGATCCAGGAGCCAGGAAACCAAGAGGCCAGAGTGGGACTATCCAGTTTGCAGCTCCGTGGAACCATAAAGGACACACTCAGGGGGCAGAATCAGTGAGCACCAAAGCCCCATTGAAGCAAGTCTTGCCCCAGAGGGGTGTCTCCAGCACAGAAGTTCTCCCACTGCAGACACAGCTGATTCTCACAGCCAATTGGCCTGGAGGTCAATTCCTCCCAGTGATAACTACAACAATCAAGGCTTAACTACAACAAGACTGTGCACAAAGACCACAAGGGGGTGCACCAAGAGTGTCCTCCTCAGGTAATTGGGGAGGCTGAACCACTGGGCCCTAGAGGACACTCGGCACAGAAAACCACTTTATCAACACAGGGAAGCATAAAAAATGCGGAGACAAAGAAAAAGGACACAAATGACAGAAATGGAGGAAAGCAAACTACTGGATATAGAGTTTAAAACCGCACTTCTAAGGTTTTTCAAGAATTTTCTAGAAACTGCCGATAAACTTAATGAGATCTATAAGAAATCTAATGAGACCCTCGAGGTTGTGATAAAGGACCAACTAGAAATTAAGCATACACTGACTGAAATAAAGAATATTATACAGACTCCAAACAGCAGACTAGAGGATTGCAAGAATCAAGTCAACGATTTGAAATATGAAGAAGCAAAAAACACCCAACCAGAAAAGCAAAATGAAAAAAGAATCCAAAAATACGAAGATAATGTAAGGAGCCTCTGGGACGGCTTCAAGCGTACCAACATCCGAATTATAGGGGTGCCAGAAGAAGAGAGAGAGCAAGATATTGAAAACCTATTTGAAGAAATAATGACAGAAAACTTCCCCTACCTGGTGAAAGAAATAGACTTCCAAGTCCAGGAAGTGCAGAGAACCCCAAACAAAAGGAATCCAAAGAGGACCATACCAAGTCACATCATAATTTAAATGCCAAGAGTAAAAGACAAAGAGAGTATCCTAAAAGCAGCAAGAGAAAGAAAGTCAGTTACCTACAAGGGAGTACCCATATGACTGTCAGCTGATTTTTAAACAGAAACTTTGCAGGCCAGAAGGGAGTGGCAAGAAATATTCAAAGTGATGAATGCCAAGAACCTACAACCAAGATTACTTTATCCAGCAAAGCTATCATTCAGAATTGAAGGTCAGATAAAGAGCTTCACAGATAAGAAAAAGTTAAAGGAGTTCATCACCACCAAACCAGTATTACATGAAATGCTGAAAGGTATCCTTTAAGAAGAGGAAAAAGAAGAAAAAGGTAAACATACAAATTATGAACAACAAATACACATCTATCAGCAAGTGAATCTGAAAATCAAGTGAATAATCTGATGAACAGAATGAACTGGTGATTATAATAGAATCAGGGGCATAGAAAGGGAGTGGACTGACTATTCTTGGCGGGGGGAAGGGGTGAGGAGGATGCGGGAAGAGACTGGACAAAAATCATGCACCTATGGATGAGGACAGTGGATGGGGAGTGAGGGAGGAGGGTGAGGTGGGAACTGGATGGAGGGGAGTTATGGGGGGAAAAAAGAGGAACAAATGTAATAATCTGAACAATAAAGATTTAATTAATAAAAAAAAGCTCTTTATAAAAAATTTAATAAAAAAGTATAACCTGTCTCTTCCACCCACCCTTGCTTCATTCATCTGAACCTTTCCCCTTTTCCCATGAATAATGAATGTCCCCAGCTTATGGACATTGCCCAGCATGCTAGGTATAAGTCAGGAAACGTTGTGGTGAAAATAATAACAGGATCTGCTTCTTAGTGTTTGTCTCTGTAAAAACAACATGACACTATATTTCCCAGCATTTGTGTCATACTGGACATTCTATTCATTGGCCTGTGGACTTGCTCTTCCTGCCTCCTGAGTCAGTCAGAATTGGAACATTTGAGTGAATGTGTGTCAACCTCCTGAGAAGGAAAAACATCAACACAAACAATACAGTTTGTAAATATTGAGAACCATAGGTTCACAGCCTGTCCACAAGGGTTGTCATTTGATTCTAACATCTCTGAGATGTAGATCACATACACAGTATGACTGTCCCCAATTTACAGGAGAAGGAATTGAGCCTAAGAAGTTAAGTGATTTACTGAAAGTTAGTAAGTGGAAAAGCCTTCACTAGACTCCAAGTTTTGCTTGCTTTTTTTTTTTTTTTTTTTTTTCCAAATTGTGATCTTTCCCCCACATACCAGGAGAGGAGGAGTTGAATGGAATGAAACTAGTCACATGACAAGGCCTGGACAAGGGTGAGCTTGCACGAGAAGCTAAGAGCCCATGGCCAAGTGGAGAGAAGGAAGCCCCCTTCTGTAATAGAAGGAAGACTCAACATAATCTGGGGGAGGGACGGAGGCAGGGACAGCAGAGTGGACACCTGCAGCCTGGGAGTTGGCAGGAGAGACTGTTTTCCAATGTTCTTGTTCCGAAAGTAAGTATATTTGAAATGCTGAGAACTCCACATAGATTCTGTTAATAATTTACCAACTCAAACCATTAAAGATGTTGACAAAAGCTTTTCCATTTACTATGGGTGTCTATGGGTGATTTGAAACCACTCACTACCTTTCTAAGCTCCTGGGTTATTTCTGAGTGTCCTAGCTAATTGGCTGCAGTAAAAGCAGCCTGGACAGGCATTGGATGGAGTTTTAGTTTGAACGTATAAAAACCCTGATTCCACGCTCTGGCATTTTGCCACTAATTCACTGAGAAATTTGTTGGCCCAGGCCTCTGTAGGCAAATTATATTTGCCAATGGATGAAATTTATAGTATACCTGGATATCCCTGCATGAGGATCTCAATATTGAAAAATAACTATGTATTCCCACAAGAAGCCCATTCAGATGTCACCAGAATTGGACATCCAATGGAAGCAAAGAAGCTAAGCATCCTTATAATTAAATACTTTTTATTCTCTCAGAACCTTGTAAGTTTACAGGCACTAATGTTCCTGAAGTGGAAGGAACAAACTTACCTTGCAGGATGAATGAATTCTTTTAAGCTATTATTTGCAAATAAAAACCAAGCAGTACATAGTGCTTGCTATTTTAGAGTTTTGGATTCTTGTTCCATTTCTGACATTTCTAACCCCCTTGGATAAGTGTGTCAGTTAGGATGTGTTTGGCTACAAATAACAGAAAATGCAACTAACAATGGCTTAAACAAAGAGGGCATTTATTATTCTTCATATCACAAAACCCAGAGTTATGAAAGTCCCAGTATGCTTAAGTTGACAGCTCCATAACTGTCCTTCTCTCTACTCTGTCACACATTCTGGACAGGTTGTCCTTGCAGGCGAGATCCCTCCATGGTCCTCAGGTGGCTGCTAAAGTATCCATGTTACATTCATGGATACATGAGATCTAGAGGAAGCAAGGGACTGTCTACTAACTGTGCCCCTTTTTTAAAGTGAAAGAAACTTTCTTTTTTAAAAAAATATATTTTTATTGATTTCAGAGAGGAAGGAAGAGGGAAAGAGAGATAGAAACATCAATGATGAGAGAGAATCATAGATCGGCTGCCTCCTATACACTCCCTACTGTGGATTAAGCCCACAACCCAGGCATGTGCCCTGACCAGGGATCAAACCTGGGACCCTTCAGTCCACAGGCTGATGCTCTATCCACTGAACCAAACTGGCTAGGGCTAAAGTGAAAGAAACTTTCCAAGAAGCTTGGTGAGACCATGCCACAGACCTAAGCATAAACTCAATCACTTAGCAAGGCTCATGAGCAGAATCTCCACAACTGACTTACCTTAATCAGGATGCACTCTCAAGGGTGGAGATGAGTCTCTGCCTGCCCTCAAGTATGTGACCACTCAGTGGAAGGTAAACAAAATTAAGGAAGAGGAGGAAAGGTCAATTTTTCAGGCAACAAGGACTATCTGCCATCTGAAGGAACCTCCTGTCTTCTTTATTCAGTTGTCTCGTGTCACTGAGTAATAACTAGACTAGAGGTCACCACTAAAATTCCTCCAACTGCTAAAATTCCACAATTCAAAGATGAAGATAACTCTAAAACCCTACTTCACTGAAGAATCAACATGATTTAATAAAATCAGATATTCCCAGAAAACATTAGCAATTAAAAGGAATTAATATACAATATACCAAATGAATGACCTTGTTCTTAAAGTGCACCACCTATTGACCTCTACATTTCTGGGAGATAAACAAGGCTATGTGATGAGGAAAGGTAAATTTAGGCAGGGAGGCACAAAATGAGTAGCCCACTCCTGTGGTTTCCAACTTTGTCGAAGTCATCAAGTCATGGGTAAGAGATGTGGGAGAAGTCACGCTGCAGCACTGACCTCCACACTGGAGTGTGCTTTCCACATAGGGGACAACAGTGATCCATCCGGACCTGGGAAGAAAGTCCTGGAATTCCTATTTATATTTTTATCTCATCTTTTAATTTATATGTATGATGTTTTACAATGTGCGTGATACATTCTAAGGGTGCATGTGTATAATTTATGTAGAAAGAGAAGATGTGAGCTCATAAATTCTTTTCACTTATAAAGTGCACAGTTTAAAACGTTGAAGATAATTGGTATAGATCATGCAGCATTTTATGGTTTCAACTATACCACAGAACTGGAAAGAAAACACATGTGCACAACCTAAGACAACTGGGATTTGTGATTGGCCCACGCTGATTAAGCAAGGCAGTCCTGAGTCTGGGTTTAGAATACTCAACTTGCAGTAAAACAGAGGTTCCCAGCTCATTTTTATTTGTTGATCCTTTTAAAGGCTCCTACTTTGTTTACCAGGAGACCACTTCTATAATGGTTTCCTCCTCCCCCGCCTCCAAAGCATCTCCTATTTTAAGAAGTATTAGGCTTGGTCTGTCTGGCTCGACATAAATGTGGCTGACTGGTGTAGTACAGGAAGTCAGAAGAGCTTTGTGGGTTCCCGCAGTTTGTTTGTTCATTCAGTTAACAATTGAGCATCTACTAAGTATAGACAGGAGGCTACAAAGATTTACCAAGACTCCGGGAATCCCATGTCTAGAAGCAATGCTCCCCAGTTTGGAGAGAGATAGACAAGAAAGTGGTATAATCATGTATTGACCAGCTACAGAGGGGAGGACACAAAACAACTGATTGGGGGTGGGGGGGTGGAGAGGGATCTGGAAGTCAGAGATGGGTAGGAGTGGGTGTTAGCCCTTTACTGAGTCTTGGAGAAGAGAGGAGCAGGCCAAGTGCCACATTCCTTTCATCAGAAGAAATAATGGCAAGGCCCTGGGCTCTCCACCTGAGGAAGGAGGTGCTTGGTAAATGGAGAGAAGGGGATCACTTCTTTCCTCTGTGAACCTTCTCTCTCTCTCTCTCTCTCGACCTCCAGTCTCACATGACTCTGAAGGAGTGGCCTGGGTATGGGTTTTCCAGGCAAACAATGCACTGCCCCTGGATAAATCCCAGGGAACTTAAGGGCACAGAACTACATGGCTTCCACAGCTGCACAAATGCCCGTACTCCAAGGAAAATGTGTTTCCAGGGGCCCTTCACAAAAAGAAATGGGACGGTAATGGTTTTGATAAATGCAGAAGGGGGGTGGGGGGGAGGGATTGGAGAAGGTGCAGAATTTAAACTCTATGTATGTCATACAACAGGTTAAAAGGGGTTTGTTCTATGAGTTTAATTACAAAAGCTGCTAGAAGAAAATTCTAACCAGAACCTCAAATTTATTGAGTCAGCACTTTAAAACTATACACTACTGGAATAGAGACCAGACTTATTTTTGCTACTCAGAAGAAACATAGCAGGATTGCTTAATTGCTCCTTCCTGAAACATGTAGGGAAGGGATTCAGGGAAACAGAAGTCAGAAGGGCAGGAGTAGAGATTTGTTAGAAGCAGAGAAAATCATTTTTTGTAAGAAAAACAAGGATTTTATCATCGAAGTAGGAAATCCATTAAAGCCCTGTAGTGCTTAGTTCCTGGCGATCAGAACAGTTGGGGATGGGGTAGGGGTGATGAAGAGGGAGAGAAGTTAATCTATATCAAGAATTCTTTAATTAGATGGTTAAAAACAAGGCAAGGCAAAACAAAACAAAAAAGGGGGAGAGAGAGTCTTTATGGTAGACTTTTGATGGTTGTTCAAGTGGAACAAGCAACCTGGAATTTGAAACTTAACTTGCATACCATCCCAAAGTAGGTGACGGGCCCCGGGCTCCAGGTACATGCCAGCTAAAGTAGATAAAGAAGTTTTAAAGATTAAAGGAGACTATGTTGTTCTTCATTGACCTTTCATTCCTTTTTATGATTGTAGCCAGAAAATTTGAAGCTGAAGTAAAGATAGAGGATGGGGTGAACATGCTTTATTGTCAATGTGTTTTTAATTTTACACATTTTTTCAGCTATATAATTTAAGGTAGATGTCAGTTTATAAAAATAACAAAGTAGTAGCCATAATCTGAATTCTAATCAACTATCTGCTTTCCACCGTCAATTGTTTTTGGTCACTGCACCCTTTTTAAAATCATTTCTCTATTTACTTCCTTGAAACTATAAATTTTATGGAAGTGGAAATATGTAATTTCAAAGTTATGGACAACTTCTTTCTTCCTGTTTCTCTCTTAGGCCAATCCTAACTGCAGTCAGTGAAAAAGACTCACCTACTCACAAAGCAAACAGAAAAGAAAAAGAAAAAAATAAGACCAAAAAAAAAAAAAAGACATTGCCCAGAAATGAGAAATGTTGTTAAAATTTAGGAAATAATTGAATAAGGGATAATTTTCTGGCAACTGTCACAGCTGAAGTCCCCAGAGTGTAGCTCTCCAACTCTGACTGCTGACCTTGCCTCAGAGAAATATACATCAGTGTCACACACAGTCTTGTGGCCAGATCACCTGACATGCTTGATTTAAACAAAATGGGGCAGGGACTGAAGTTCTGGACAACATGTGAGTCATAACAAACACGCACTACTTCGCCTTTGATTCAGCTTGTCATTTCCACTGCAGAAAGCTTGTTTGAGGATTGTTGTTGTTCTTACAGTATGTTTGGCCCTTAGACTCAAGGGTTCTCATTCTAGGAGATAAGAAATGGTAAACAAAAAAATCCAGTTTCACAAGAAAGGCAAACACACAGTTGTATTCTCCTTTCACCCTATAGGCACGGAAGGATCATCAGAAACAAACCAAGTAACCGAAAAACAGAAAAGATATTTAGGAAATCAATATATAATGTTAAGGTACTAAGGAAAGGTAATCAAGAAATAAATATGTAAGCTGCCGTGACTTATAAGGGAATGCCACAAAGGTATGCTTTTTTCCTAAGATGAAAGGAGGTTGCAGCAATTTCCCACCGTGCATCAGAGATACAAACAGAAATTCAGAGCTGAGCCTGAGGATCTCAGCTCAAGGTAGAAAAAAATTAAAACCCTCAACATCCTCAGCCTAACGGAAGAGAAAGGCTTTTTATGTTTTTAGCACATCACACAGACACACATGGGTCATCTTAATCATAATAACAGCCAACATTTTTCAGTGCCAATTATGTGCCAAGCCCAATTGCCCAGTGAAGTATGATTATATGCAGTTGGCAGGTGATGAAACTATGACTTAGAGGGATTAAATAACTTCTTGGTGAACCGTAGAGTCAGAACTTAAACCCAGTTCTGTGTGACTTCAAAGCCTCATTTGACCACTTCAGTTCTATGTCTCTCTTTTATTGTTTTGAGAAACACTTGGCTGGGCAAGGCCCATGATGACCTTCCCAGGTATCACTCTCACAGGCTGAATCCATCTCTATTTTCAGGGGCTGCTTATAATTATTCTAATATTGGTTCAGCTAAAGCACAGCAATAGATGTTACATGTTCTGCCCACAGTAACACTTGGAGGAATGGTGCCATGGGTTTGCTACTAAATAAGTGCAGCACACCCTTTTTGTGTCCTATATTTACTTTGCCAGCTATTTTCGTGAATATTTTTGTATCCACTTCAGTCATTAATCTCAGCCTTTTCTCAACCTTTATTATAAAGTCTTTCTCCAAACTTCCCTTGTCATCTCTTCGGCCATTTTTATTGCCAATCTTCTTCTATTGAGTCCCTCTTAAATTAAGTTGATATGAATTGCCCACAAAAATGCAGGTGTAATTGCACCCTAACTACAAACCAACAGAACAACATTTGGTTTGGTTTTTCAGCACTTTTCCTGATGCCCTGTTTTTGTTTTTTCTTTTCTTTTTTCTTTTTCTTCCTGGAAGTGTTTTCTCAATGAACAATATTCTGGATCTTTAATATCTTTCCTGGTTTCTATTCCCTTCATCTTTTACATATTTGATTGAGGTCCCCTAGAGTGTTGCTAAGACACACAGTTCTGAATAAGGCTCCCTAGGTTTAAACCTACCTCCACCATTTACTATTTGCATAATGTTGAGCCAGTTAATTATCTGAGCTCCATCACTAATGAAATGAGGATAAGAATAGCACCAACTTTATATAGCAGTTAGGAGGCGAAGTAAAAAAAAAAATGTCAAGTGCTTAGAAGAGTAGCCAGGACATGGTGAGCTCTTGATAAATATTAGTTTTTGCTATGACTGAAAACCTCTCCAATGTTCTAGTTGCCGATTTTATCTCCACTTATACAGATTTAGCAACGTTCTGCACTCATCTCTTTTTTAGCTTGCCTCCCAACCAAAAATATTTTTTTTCAACAAATCTGATACATTTAATGATGAGTATGATTACTCTTGTGCTCCATGAAACCTAAGAATAAATGGTAAGCACTGAACTTCGGCATTGAAGTATTTATCTGTTGAAGGATAATATAAACATAATCCCATAAAACATTTTTTATTAACTGTAAACATGCTATTGAGGATATAATTATTATTATGTTACATATTTTCTATGTGAGTACTATGGAAGAAATTTAGCTGTTCTTGGTATCTAGAATAGTTAGGCTAGTCCTAAACTATTGTTTTGTTTATTTTTAAGGACCCTGAGTCTTTTTCCAAAGGAAGTTTTGTGTCATTCAAAGATTTAGAAACTAAAACTCATTTGTAAGTACAATTTTTATAACAAGGACTTGTACACTGCTCCCTTTCCATTTCCCCATCTAAACTTGTTTACCGTACCTTACACTGCCTGTTTGCAAGTTGGTTCTCCAACTGTGACTAATCACCCTCTTTCCCCCAGTAAGCAAACCACTGGGGTACTCCACTGAAAATTGAATTATCAAATACATTATGAAAATCTACATATAGTCCACCCACAGTTTCCTCCTTATCTGTATGCAAATTTACATCATACTACAAGGCAATTAGGGCTTCTAATTGCTTAATGGAGAATCTTTTCTCCCCTTTTCTAAATGTAAGTGTTCAATGATCCTAGCTTTATGGCCTACCTAAACCAGAGGAGAGTCAGAGTCATTATCTTCTGGGTCTGTGCTAGGTTCCTTCTTGGTTCTGAGTATAAATTATAATCTATTTGATATTATAGTTGTGGCCGAGCAGTTTCTCAATTTGCTCCATTAGCTCCCTCAGGGCTCTGAGGAATCCCTTTTGCTAGCTCAGTGTTGGTTGGTTTTTTTGACACAGATCAGTTTAGAATGTCCCGTTTAAAGTAAAGCAAAAGCCCAGCCAGTGTGGCACAGCAGTTGAGCATCAACCCATGAACCAAGAGGTCATGGTTTGATTCCCAGTCAGGGCACATGCCCAGGTTGTGGGCTCAATTCCCAGTGTGGGGCATGCAGGAGACAGCCAATCAATAATTCTCTCTCTTCATTGATGTTTCTATTTCTCTCTCCCTCTCCTTTCCTCTCTGAAATCAATAAAAACATATTAAAAAAAATAAAGCAAACCACAAAAATGAGCTTGACAGCATCCAAACAAGGAACAGAGAGAGGGATGGAAAAAGACACTCTGGGAAAGACATCATCCAAAGAATTCCTTAGTGTTTTTTTCAGGGACCAAAAGAACACTGTCTCAGAGTTACTCTTACCTAGAGACCCTCATCACACCCCAGCAATGCGCTTTACTCAGTCCTCCATTCAGCACCTGTTGGGGCTGGGTACTGTGCTAGCTGCTGAAGATGCAGAGAGGAACAAAAGAGAACAAGTCCTGACTTTCACAGAGCTAAGATGCTAGTGGCGAAGCATAGATAAGGGAGAAGAAACGAAATAGAATTGAAGACAGTATTGGTGATCAAGTGCTATGAATTAATTATCAGAGAAATGCAATAAAGAATGCTAAATACCCCTGGTTAGGGAAATCTACCACCAGTCTACAAACTTGGAGATGTTAGAAGAATAACTGTCTCCATTGAATAACATGATAGGCTCTCAAAGTCACAAGCAAGAACTGGCCCAGATTAAAGCAAACAGCAACACTGAGTAAAGGACTAAAATGATAAGTCAACATTTCACTGTCTGAGAAGCATTGAAGTATGTGGTTGTCTTAGTCAGCTCTGGCTGCCATAACAGAATGCCATAGGCTGGGTCACTAAAACAACAGGAACTCATTGACTTAGTTTATTTAGTTTAGTTCTGGAGACTGGGAAGTCCAAGGTCAAGATGCTAGTTGATGTGATTCCCCTGGCTTGCAGACAAATATCTCCGAGAGAGAGAGAGACAGAGAGAGAGAGAGAGAGCGCTTTAGTTTCTCTTTCTCTTCTTATAAGGGCACTAATCCCATTATAAGAGGCCCCACCCTATGACCTCTTCTAAATGCAATTACCTTCCAATGTCCCCACTTGCAATACCATCACATTGGAGGTTAGGGCTTCCACATATCAATTCTGGGGAGACACATTCAGTCCGTAACATCAAATGTGAACATCCTACCAGAGAATGTTTGAAAATGATGTGTCCTGTATGCAAAGATCAGAGCTTTCACACCACAAATCAATGCTCTTACTCTGATGGTAGAGGCAGGCTCAACCTCTGTCCCAGGACTCCTCTTCTGTAGTAGCCTGCAGAAGGGACTCCAGTGTTGCTCAGCCTCAACTACCAATGCAATGTGGTTCTGAGTTTCTATGATAAATTTCTTGTCACCTTGTAAGTTTCTCCTTGGGGGAGAATTGAGATGCTATATACAATTTTTCTTTTCAGATCACAAATGAAGAATATTACTCTTAAGAACCTTCTTTCTGCCCTAACCGGTTTGGCTCAGCAGATAGAGCATCAGCCTTCAGACTGGGGGGGGTCCCGGGTTCGATTCCGGTCAAGGGCATGTGCCTTGGTTGCGGGCACATCCCCAGTGGGGGGCATGCAGAAGGCAGCTGAATTGATGTTTCTCTTTCATTGATGTTTCTAGCTCTGTATTCCTCTCCCTTCCTCTCTGTAAAAAATCAATAAAATATATTTTTAAAAAAAGAACCTTCTTTCTTACATGACTGAGAAAAGAAAAAAAAATTAATAGTGTTTTCAACAAACTTTAATATAGTTACAAAGCAATTTAAAAGTCTATTCATTCTAATTCTAAGAAATACTAATCTGGGTCAGATGTGTTTCTGTGCTTTTAATATAACAAGGGGAATAAAGGACATCTTATATACATTGATAATTGAGGGCTTTGGTTTTTAGGTGCCCATTTAGAGCTCTAAGGAATGTTTCAGTATTGCAGGATCAGGGATAAACAGCAGAACACTTAATTCTTTGTAAAAACAGATGATAAGCCCACGTGTATAAACAATCTCTTTTAAAAAAGTACTCTTTCTTTCTTTGGTCATTTTCAGAACTATGTACACAGACTAAAAATAATGCCAACATTATTATCCTTGGAGAGTGAGGGTAGTAGGATACAGATAATGCAAAGCAATTATTAATGACAACTCAAAATGGCATGGTAAAAAAAAAACCACACACACATAGGGAACAACATGTCCTCCTGTTAATGCTTCAGAAACTAATTATGATCACTATTTAAAAAGTGATTCTAAAATAAATGCTGCATGTCCATCATGACCAAATTTTCAGAAGGCCTAAAAAATATTGGGCCATGTATAACCAGGCCAGGATGTGCAGAAATAAGAATTCTCAAACCAGTGAAACCCAACTGGAAACTGAAAGAGCCCCTAACAACCTCATATGCCTCATGGTTGTTGCTGCCAGAAGTACTACCCCAAGGCAGGAATGGAATGCATTGGGGTTGGAGGCAAGTTTGCAGATATGAACAACCAATGATGATGAGCAATTGCCTGGTACTTGCAGAAAGTCTGTTTTATTATCCTGTTTTACTGTGGCCAAATGGAAGAGACAAGCCCAGCCTCTCTTCCTGAGGGTATCTCTGAATCATGGCAACAATTAAACTTGTCATCAGAATTGGGCAGGGAGATGTGAGGAGGTTATGAAGGTCTATAGACCTGTGTGTATCTTTATTCATGTACCTAATATTTTGTTGGAACGCTGCATATTGGTAGTATAATAGTGAAGTTTTCTTACAAGCTATTTTGGAGCATGATTTCAAAAGAGGAAAACCAATTTTCACACCCACTGGGGAGGAGTCTCTGTGTTGGCCAAGCACGACTACATGGTGGAAAGACTAAATCGGGGTGTTCCAAACCACCAGCATGGTACACTTGGTCCTACCAGTAACAACCTGTTTGAGTGAAAAAAAAAAATCACACAATATCCTACACTCACAGTTTTCCTCATCTGGGCATTGGGGTTGGCTGTACCTAACTTTCAGGGTTGTTATGAGGTGCTACCATTTTCTAAAGAAAATCTGAAGTCACACCCCCTCTTCTTGCTAAAAAGGGGCCAAACAACTTTCCTGGGTAGCAAATGTTTGAATATAATGACCTGATATTATTAGAGAATTAAAAAGGTGTTTTATAAAGAAGCCACTAATAAACTAACCACAGAACAACAAAACAAAATAATAAGTATTGTCTTTGGGGTGAAAGGCTAGAGAGAAATTGACTTCTCACTGTGCATCTTCTGAATTATGTGTTCTGTGTATGTTTAACCTAAGCAAAGAAAAATAAAATGACTTTTTAAAGTATCCTCTGAAACCAATTCCACTTTGTGCATTTATCTTTATACTAGAAGCCCATTGCATGAAGATTCGCACAATAGGCTTTCCTTCCCCTGGCTGCTGGCACCGGTTTTCCTCCGGCACCCGGGACCCAGGCCTTTGGTCCAGCTGCTGAAGCCGCAGTGAGGCTTGACTTCTCCGCTGTAGCCCCAGAGGAGAAGCCAAGCCTCTTTAGTCTTCGGTCTTCAGTCTTCATTCTGGCCAGAGCCTTCAGTCTTTGCTCCGCGCCTGCATATGCAAATTAACCACCATCTTTGTTGGGTTAACATAGTTGCTCTGATTGGATGGTGGGCGTAGTGGAGTGACACCAATTTGCATGTGTCTCTTTTATTAGTGTAGATAGGAGTAATAGTGACTTGAAGCTTCACTTTGCTCCTTGGACATTACTCAGTTTGAAAGGCATTCCATATGAAGTTCAGAAGATCATGGGTTCCTACTTGAAAGATGGAATGAAACCCAATAATTATTACCATATTTCTTAATAGGAAACATGGAATTTGTTAGCATGTGAAAGCCTGGAATTTTTATAATTGATCCATCCTACCCTAAAAGAAAAAATATTTAACTTATGAACTTACCCTTCCTCCTTCTCCAATCAACCTTGTTTGTCTAATCAGCTGCCTCTTTTTCTCTACAATGAAAGCACAGTCATATACCTCCTTACTTTTCCTCATTTCCAAACACTAACTTGCAACAGAAAGAAAGAGTCAGTATCAGGGAGGCTGAGAATAAAAAGGAAAAGTCTTTTCATTTCCTTTATTTTGGGAAAGAAAAATAAAAGCTACTAATCAGGCTGCCAGTCATGTTATCTTTTAAATTTTAAGTTTTCAGAGGGGAGAGCAATTTCCCTTTCTTTAGCTTCTCAAACACTGTCAAGTCTACCTATGTTTAAAAATAAATATTGTTTGAAAAAAAAAATGTTACTTATTCTTATGTGACTCAGAAGCAATTTTGTGTAACAATTGATTGCATTAGCAAAGCAAAGCTCTGAATGATGTATCATTACACCCTTGCACTCTCAACCCGTCTCTGGGCTCACCACCCCATCTGCACCCAGTGGCCGTCCTGTTTAGAGCAAGAGGACCAGAGTACACATTAAGTTCCCATCCTAGCAAAATTCCCAACCCCAGTGCCCTCTACTCCAAACAATAGCAATCCCCCAGCTCCTCTCCTGGTTACTGAAAAATATCCCTCACTGGAATTACATTCTTTAACTTTTCCTTTTTTTTCCACCTTTGATACATTTACTTATGCATTTTTTTTCTTTTTTTTTTAATATACCTTCACTGATTTCAGAGAGGAAGGGAGAGGGAGAGAGAGATAGAAACATCAATGATGAGAATCATTGACTGGCTGCCGCCTGCACGCCTCCCACTGGGGATTGAGCCCGCAACCCGGGCATGTGCCCTTGACTGGAATCAAACCCAGGACTCTTCGTCCACAGGGTGATGCTCTATCCACTAAGCCAAACCAGCTAGGGCTATTTATGCATGTCTTAATCAGTTAATACTCTGGAAACCTAAGAAGTTCTCTTAGGGAAGATAATGAGAAGGAATGCATCTTTATTCTATGTTTGAGAGAAAAGCAGATTTGTTAAAACAATTTTCTGTGCTGTAGTCCCCAGACCTCCATACTAGAAGTCTGCGAAAGGCAAAGAGATTTGTGGAGGAAATCTCTTAATTCTAACAATAAGGGCTGCTTTGAGTTAATTACATTAAGAAATCTGTGTTTTAGTGATTCATGCTTAAATGAAACCATTATTTCCTAGATCCTGCCAAAAACTTACCACAACTCATTCATGTCATTTTATTACAAATTAAGGTTCCCATAATTCTGGAAGAGAGACGTGCATTTTAGTCCCTTGGGAAGGGAAAACATGAATTGCTCCATCAAGTGGCACAAAGGAGAGACCTGCGAGGCACTAGGAACCGCCTCCCGCAGTCACTCTGTTGTGGTGTGCCAGGAGCCCCAGGAGCCACACTGCCTCGGGGCACCGCCAAGACCTCGTGGGACTTACTCAAAAGAGGGAGAGTTTACAAAAGGTTTAAGGATATTTTTTTGTTTTTAATAGACAGTCAACCATCTTCAAGAAATAGGAAATTGGTCAATAAAAGATTATGTACCATATTCTTTTTCTTTTAAATTTTCCTTTCAGGAAGAGAGGTATTATCTCTTCCCCTCGACTGAAGACAGGAACTTCTGGAACCCTATTGAGGAGTAGGGGGATGGGAAGAAGAGAATACAAGAGAGGCAGCCGCTCTCTGCCAGGACCCCAGAGGACAGCTATTGGAATCACAAGGCCTAACATGGCGCAGAAAGTCCAGAACCTGTCCTGCCTCCACCTTTCTCCAATCTGCAGTCCTTCTTCCCCATATCAAACATCTGCTGCCATCCTATTTAATTTTCTTTACCCACAGACACCTAGGGGCTAGGTGAGTGATGGTTCAACATTATTTGGAACTCAAGTTTCATTACAGTGTCTCATTTCTTCAGATATACACCAAGCACATACCAATTATGTCCACAACAGCTTTGTAAAAAGGGAAGTCACCAGTGAAGCACTATGAAAACTTTTCTAAAAATAGGCAACACCCATAAATCCTGCCTCACTTTCAGTGCCAAGAGCTCCTAGAGGCAGCACGATTTCCTGGAAAGGTCACTAGGCTGGGATCCAGTGGTCTGGGTTTGCAATAGGTTAGCCATCTAACGAGTGTCATGTCTTTAAGGATCTGTTTCCTTACCTAAAAAGCAAAAGTACTCTTGATTCCCTTCTAGCACCTAATTTAAAGTTCCTTATGTTTATATTCCCACTGCTACTAATAAGTCTGGATAAAACATCAAGGCCTACTTCAATAGTGCCACGAATTATTACCAGGAATGAAAACAACAAAGTGCAGTCATCCTTTTCCCTGTGAAATTAGTGATTATGGCATCATCTCAAAAATGTACTTGTAGATTTTCTCAATATTTCATATGTCAAGAGAAAACATATTTACAGAGAAAGACCTGGTGTCTTCACTGGCAAGAAAAATCAGTAAGTATTACCTTATTGTGGAGTAGTGATTTCGCTGAAGGTTGAAGAAATCTTGGCATTTTAGAAAGTTCTTTGTCTTTATCCAAACTCCACAATCCATGATGAAAATTGTGGAATTATTTTTTCTTCCAACCCTTAATAGTAGCTGGTTTGGTGTCTATAAAGGGATTGTTTAAAATTGTATCCAAGTTTTCAGTCTGTTAATAATAAAGATATGACTCCAGGTTTCATCCACTTTAACACCCCACAATTGTTTCCCCATGACCTATCGTACCTGGATTACAGGAAGGTACAGTCTATAATTATGAAGGAACATTTCATTATCAACAGAAAGGCATTTACTAAGTGATAATTATACATGGCACTTTGCTGATTGCCAAGAAAGAGAGGAAGGAAGGAAGGACGGAAGGAAGGAAGGAAGGAAGGAAGGAAGGAAGGAAGGAAGGAAGGAAGGAAGGAAGGAAGGAGGGAGGGAGGGAGGGAGGGAGGGAGGGAGGGAGGGAGGGGAGGGGAGGGGAGGGGAGGGGAGGGAGGTCTTTCCAGTTTAACTGTATATAGTTTATTACTAGAACAGTACCCTGAACCAAGGCGACAGGGACATAGAGATGGTGAGCAGCACAGTTAATGGAGGAGGTGCAGGTTTCTACACAGTACACACGTGTGTAAGAAAAGAGGGAGCAGGGGCAGTATTAGATGCATAACTGAGAAGGGAACAATCAACATAAAGTTCTAGAAGAGTTAAGATAATTTTTTTTTTAAGTCCGTGTTCTTACAATCTGGGAAGACCTCTTGAAACCGGCAGGGGTTTTGATGGGGACGTTTCCTTTGGTTGGTGAGCCTGGGGCTCAGGAAAGGCTTAAAAACAAGTGGGATAATCAACCTCTAGGGCTCTCACCCTTGTAATCGGCTTCTGTGGGTCCGCCCCCCCTCGGGCCCTGGACCCACCACACGCTCTCTGGAGGAGGGGAAGCCTCAGCAGCTGACTACCTGGTGGCAAGGACTGATAAGGGGCAAGAAGTCTGATGGAGGCAGGGGGACAGCGGTCCTGCCGAAGGACAAAGCCCTGCACCCAGGCAGAGAACAGCAAAGAGAGAGGGCAGAGTGTTTAGGAGATCTTGAGAAGGTCAGCGTATTCTTCAACAGCGGATGGCTTCTGCTGTGTCTCACCTGCGCCATAAGAAGGCATTTTGCTACCGAGTGCCTTAGTGTTTAGTATCTGACAACAGTGACCCAATTGCATGTAGTGATTTAATAGGCTGAAATGTAACCCAGACTGATCGTTTCTGTGGCATATTATGGTGAATTGGTTCACATCCCTGAATCATTCCTTCTCAGCTGTTCCTCAAAGACTTAGAAAAAACACTAAACTCTCACAGTGGCTCAAATGGCTTAAAATAATTCCTCAAAGGAAGTAGGGGGAAGATAGGAGGTAGAATGACAACGAGCTGACAGGTTTTGTCAACACTAAGAGGGGTGACTAGATTGGGACTCATAGGATGGAGTCTGGAGTCAGCAGTACAGTTGATTTCATCTTGGTCAGATCTTTGAGCTACTTCTTGGATTTAGAGAGAGGGTAAGAGGTGAAGGAAACTAAGGAAAACTGGTCCCTGGACAATAAACTCGGTAGATTAAGGTGGTGATGACCAAGGGAGAAAAAGCTGCTTATCTCTGTGAAGCCACAGTCAAAAGACTCTCTACATATATAGTAGCCACTGATTTTCCCAAGGAAAGATAGTGCCCATGGACATGTACCAGACAGGCTATATTGGGAAAGGAATGAGAAGGGGAAGCATGTGGGATTGTTGCTCAAGTCTATAAACACTACAAAAAAAATTATTCTTCTATTTTAAAGTCATAGTCTGTAAACTTATAAATTAATTCATTCATTCGGCAGAAATTTACTTCTCCCCCATCACACAACAGGCACTATGCCAGGCCCTGAGGATACAAACACAAATAAATAATATAATTGATCATTATAATAGCTTCCATTATTGGGTGCCTAATATGTGCCAGGAACTCTACTTCCATTATGCAATGGAATGCCCCCAACAAACCTTTAAATGAGGCATTATGTTCCCACTTAGCCAAAGAAAAACTAAGATGAAGAAAGAAATACTCTGAGAGATTAAAGGTAGCAGATCTCTCAATGAACTCCAGTGCAGAAGCGAGATAAGCAAACTAATGTTTACAACATTCTATAGTAAATGCTAAAGCAGATTTAAAAAATGGAGGAGGAGCTCTTAACTCAGCATATGGAAAAGGAGATAGAAAGGGATAGAGGAAGATAGGAAACAGTGTGTGAGTGTGAGTGTGTGTGTCTGTGTGGAGAGAGAGAGAGAGAGAGAGAGAGAGAGAGAGAAACCTGGGTGGTGGGAGAGGAGCACAGCCCCCAAGGAGAAGGATAAACAGTCTAGGAAGAGAGAGAGAGCAATAATATGTGCTGTCTTTCAACCACTCCCACTAAAGCTTCCCTCTACATTTCTGCAGGATAAAAATGTTACTAAGAGAGAGCAGCAGGGTTATTTTGCAGTGTTTCTGGATGACACAGGAGGCTCTGACTAGACACTTTTTATCAGCCTGAAGAAGAGGGGGCATTTATCATGACAGACTAATTGCTCACTTTGAGTCAGATATTGTTCCATCTGTTTATGTGCCCTATGTGGCTATACAGTAATGACAGGTTTTTAAACAAACAATCCAAAGCTTATGTGTCCAGATAAATGCTCTAAAGAAGTTAGTCACTCTAAGTTTAAATGCAGATTTCAGTGTCTCCCCCATTGCTCAAAGCATTTCAGGTACACCTCTTTTGCAATATCCTTCATCTTCACCAGTTAAAGCATAATATTTTGTTTTAAGTTGAAAATTGTTTTGAGACGAAGCCATGATGAGTGATTAAACTGGGTAAAAATAATTGAAAATACCAACCACATGTCTGGCTCTAAACTAAGTTTATTTTATAAACCATCTCACCTAAATTAATTCTCACCACAAATCTTTAAGGTGGATATTAGTGTTCCCATTTACTACTTCTTTAATAATTATAAAATTAGTATATGTTCATTAAAGGAAGTTTGAAAAATCTAGAAGAGTAGAAAGAAGAAACCAAATCTCCTTTGGGTCTTGCCGCTCATAAACAACCTCTATTGACATTACTGCGGTTATTGGTCAAGTCTAGTCTTTCTTCTATGAGTGAGTATATAAATATGCTTTCCCCCCAAAATTAATCACAGTCTGCATAACTTCATAATTTTTCACTTATTATATTCTAAACAGCTTTTCATGTCACTAAATTTCTTCTACGGAATAATCTTTACTCATTGTTTGGTATTCCTGTATGTGGATGTGTCATAACCTACTCAAAGAATTTCAGTATGTCAGTGCTCCAAGTCAGCATTCTTCATAGATAAGTCTTTGTGGTTTTCTGTGATCATTTCCTTCAGTTAAATTCCTAGAAGTAGAGTTGCTGGATTCAAGGCCAGCACATTTTCAGAGGCTGTTATAATTTCTCTAATTTTTTAAAAGAGCATATGAAAGCTCAAAGAAATACTTTCCAATGTCATAACCCCAGAATGTAGCAGAGACTGGATATGACCCAGGTCTGTGATTCCCTAAAGCCTGTGAATTTTTTTCCCCCACAAGGATAAACAAATTTTGATAAAAAATGAGAAATGTCTGTTTAAAAAAAGAATGTTCATCTATGCAACCAAAACTTTTTCTGAAGGTCTTTTTAAAAAAGGAGAAAACATTTTAATGCTTTGGATTAACTTTGTTTCTCTGATGATTCTTTAAAAGACCAAGCTCATTTTTGAATTTATATTTTTTGTTATATTTCATTTTAAAGCATTTACTTTATTGTTACATTCTTAGAAAACGTCAGGTCTGATCTTTATGAATTTATAATGCTATTAATATTCTGGCCTAAGCACTGGCCTTTTGGTTGAACTGCCAAAAAACATAATCTCTCCAACATTTAAGCCACAAAATTGGGACAAAGTTGGTTACAATTCAGGCAAGCCACAGCCAGGTTGGGAGTCCACACCCATGTGTTTAGAATACCAAATGACTAACAGATAACCAGTCCTCTTTAAGTCTGGCTACATTCTGATAACAGAGGGGCAGGGAGGGAGGTATTTCCCACCCAAAGTTCTACTGGTTTGTAATAAACATAGCCTGTTCTCCTGGACAGATGAGTGGAATGAGCAATACAAGTACAACCAGCTCTCTTCCTTGCACATTTGTCACCGGAATGTAGTTCAGAATGGATTAAAGAAAACCAGACTGGTGGGGGAGGCGCACTGGAAGGGATGGGTGGGGATATTGTGCCGAAATTGTATTGTTATAGTTGAGTCTATGAACATTTCCAAATTGTCCTGAAGTCAATAGCCCCAGGCTCTCATCCCATTTGGAGCATCAAGAGGATTTTAAAGGCAAGGTGAAGATTTTAAAGATAAGGAGAAGGTTTTAAAGATAAATCCGAGGAGGAAGTTGCTTTAGGAATTCTGACTTCAGGCTTTCAAAGCTTTGACCACTGGTTTTTCCCAGTGCTCTATTTATTGGTCAGATAATCAACAAACAGCCTTGCTTTCTCTCCCTGATCACTAACTTCAACCTCAATGTTTCACCAACATCTCAAATGTAACTTAACCAACAGAACTCTGCATTCTCACCTAGCCCATCTTCACCTGCAACTTTCCCACCTACCCCCAATCTTTCTCCTATTTACCATGTTATTGAACTACCATTCACTGAGATGTTCCAGACATCTGAGATTCTGCTTTTTCCTTTAACCCAATATCCTGCAGGCTTCACCTCCCAAACACATACCCATTTAATCTATTGATCCTGCTCTCCATCACAACGGTTATCTCTCTAGTCTAAACCTTAATAGACTCTCATCTAAAATTCTCATTTCTACTTCTGTCCCTTAACTATGTTCTCCACCAATAATCAGGGTGATCTTTCAAAACATAAATCAAGCTCATGGCCTACTTAAAACACTCCAGTGGTTTTTTTTTTTGTTATAAAGAAGGCCATATTCCTCACCATAAGCTCTAAAGCCAACTCCTACCCACCTCTCTGCTGTCACCATCTTCCCCCTTCTAGCTCACCACTCAGGCCTGGCAGTCTCAGGCCTTGCCTCAGGCCTAAATCTTACCATTCCCACTGCCTGGAATATTTGCCTTCTAGAACCTTTAGGAAGCTGGTTTATATCTACCATTCAGAGCTCGGCTCAAATATTATTTCCTCAGAAGGTTTCCCTGATTCCCCTCACAAAAAGTTGACCCATTTAATTTTCTTTGTATGATTCATTATTAGTGGAAATCATCTTCTACTTTTCTATGTAATTGTTTATTGTTCTATCTCCTGAAAGGGACAGGGCTACGCCCGCCATCTTGCCCCAGGGCGAGGGCTACGCCCTCCATCTTATCCTGGATCCTCCATTTTTTGAGCAGCAGCCTTAGCCATGTGCTCGGCAAGGAGCTTCTTCCCGGAAGCCCAAGCCTCTGCTAGCCACACCTAGGATTTCTTTAAACTAACCAATGACAATCAAGGGAAGTGCGCGCCATAGATATGACCACATCCTGTGTAACAAGACACTGACTTGCGCCCGGCCAATCGGCAGGGCCCACAGTCCTCTCTCCTCCCCTTACTCCAACCCCCCCCCTATAAAACCCCTCTCCACACAGAGCTAGCTCTCTCTGCCGCTTGCTGCTGTGTCAGTGAGTGTGGTCAGGGAGCCGAGCTAGCTCGAATAAAGACTCTTTGCTTTTGCATCAGACTCCGCTGGCTCCCTGGTGGGCTTTTGGGGATCCTGAAATCTGGACATAACATCTCCCTCACTAAAATATAGGCTCCTAAAAGATGGACTTGGCTAACTTACTCAACATTCTATACCAGCACATAAAACAGTTCCTAGCTCAGAGGAAGGCACTTGAGAAAAAAATGAGTCAAATAAAAGAATCAATAAATGACCAGGAGATGGTTGGGTAGAACCCATTCCCTATTATTGCCTTAAATTCTGCAGGAAAACTACTATCTGATTCTTTTGAGATTCAGACAATGACACTATTGAAGTTTGATTCAGCCACCAGAAAACTTCCTTTAAATTGTAAATTAACTCTTCAGTAGGTGCATTCTTAGTACTATTAATACACTAATGTATGAGTAGCCTTAAAGAATTGACAAAGTTTCCAAAGTACATTTCTCATTCATGGCTAGCAAGTTGGTGATGATACCAGTAGAATCTGGCACATTGTACTTTATACAATTAACTGCTGTTATCTTTCTTGGATTTCAAACCTCATTCTCTTTGCCTAACAAATTCTGGATTTGAGAAGTAAATTCTTAAGATATCTGACTGTAAGTGTATATCAAAGTGCATAAAGAATCGATGATATTCAGATTGTTCATTCTGTTGTTTAGAAAAGGTATGCATTTGCACCAAAAAATGTTTATATGTATAAATGTACCCACACATATAAATGCACAGACATAAGACATCTCAAGTGTTAATGAACTTGCTGTATGCATCAAACTTTCTGCAATATATGAGGCATGAGTGGCAAAATAGGTCAAACAGTGGGATTTTTTGAAATCTTTATGAATACAATGCTGTCCCCACATTACCTCTTGCCTAAGAGCTTTAAAATAGAGCCTTGTGGGGAATCTGAAGCAAAATACAAATCCTAGCTCTTGTGTGACAAAGTAAAGCAGCACTGCAGTCTGGAGCTCAGGTGTCATGTTCATAGGGACACATTCTTGTGGCTAGATCAGTGCTTCTGGGTTGTCTGCCCTAAATGAAAAAGGAGTTTCCATATTTGTTTTCATATTGAGTCTTAAGAGATTGAGATGGGAGATTTGGTTACATATTTTATCCAAACTGAAAAGCCTATGGTGGCCATTTAATATTCTAGCAATGTCAGCGGTTCTCAACCTGTGGGTCGTGAACAATGAAAATACATCCTGCATATCAGATATTTACATTACGATTCATAACAGTAGAAAAATTAGTTATGAAGTAGCAACGAAAATAATTTTATGGTTGGGGGTCACCACAACATGAGGAACTGTATTAAAGGGTCATGGCATTAGGAAGGTTGAGAACCATTGAATGATATGCTTACTTTTTGCATAGAAACATTATGGGGGAACACTCTTTCAGACACTCTCTTGATGCCAGGCTTATTTCTTATTTCAGCATGTATTTCAATACATCTTTTCCTCATGTGTGAAACACAGCTCCTTCTCTCACCCCTCATCATTTCAGTCAAGCTGTGTCCATATCAGATAACAAGTAGGCCATTTAGAAGCAAGGAATAGACAGGTTTTGTGCAGGAATCATTGTGGTGGCTCGGATGTTCCCCCAAGTTACTTTTGGGGGATGAACATTCATTTCTCGGGAAGTCTCCAGTAAAAAATGTTAGCAACCACAGGGCTCATCTTTCTCAGATTTACCTCCTTTCACCCAGGTCATTTCGTGCTTTTAAAAAACTGATTTCTCCGGCCGTGTCTGCAGCAGATGTTGCTTTATTGTTTGCTAACTTTATGTTAGTATTACACTTACAAAACAGTGTGCAGGGCCTGACTTCTGTCAACACAGTCCAAGGGTTACAGCACAAGATGGGAGATTTTTCCCAGCTCTAGTCAATGAGTCCCTTTAGGCAAGTTGCTTAATGTCGCCAGTTTCCACATGTATAAATTGTGTCCATGATAATATATAGCTGAAGTCTTTGGAGGAAAGGCCACACTCCTTGTTTCTTAAACTTTTTCCTTGCAGACAAATTAAAAGTCTTCTGACATTTCAGACAAGAGAAAAACCCATCATTTAAAAATGACCTTTCCTTGCTTAGTGGGTCAAGCATGTTTTAGACCCTTGCTTTTTAAATGTTTTTATCTCTCATGTGCACAACTGTCTCCTTTGAAATATTTCAGTATTTTCTGAAAGTTGAATATATGTATACTTACAGATTACCAATGCATAACTTTGGAGATATAATACATTATCAATTTGTATTACTAATGCAGATCTAACATTGTCCTACAAGAAGCATGAGCAAAAGGAATTCTTTATTATTTGTTTTGAGGCTAAACGAGGTTCAAGCGAACAGTTTTCAAGCACTATCCAGTGCCAACAACAGTGGGAAAATAACTACAAATAAAGCATGGGCTCTTCCCTTAAGGAGCTGATGATTCAGGAGGGGACAGGGACTTAGGAAGCAGCACCGGAAAGTAAGGACTGAATTGAAATGCAAACTCACTCTGAATCAGGGATTGAGACTGCTGAGACTGGTGAAGGCTTCCAGAAGATACTGACTATTGAGGTGGATCTTGAATGAAGAACTGAATTTTAATATCTACAGCAATGGCTAGAGAGTTAGAACCTTGAAGGAAAGAATGATTCCTGGTTTTAGAAATTCTGATTTTTTTGTTTTGTTTTGTTTGTTTTGTTGTGTGTTTTGTTTTGTTTTATTTTTTTTGGTCATATGGGGCTATTTTTAGTGCTATTGTTTATGGTATACTACTCTTATTTCCAAGTTATTAAAAACTGTAATTCAAATCATGTATTCTTGAAATTATTACTGCAGCTAAAAGTTCACATCAAATAAAAGTATATTTATTTTGGAAGGCTTTGGACCATATTTCCTCACCTATTTGAAACCCTTCCAATATATTTTATTGTTGCTTTAATTTCTGTATCTGGGGTTTATATGTATTTGTCTTTTGCATATCTTTGCAGAGGATAGGAGAAGTTAGGGATAATGTGAAAGTGTATGATGAAGGATTAGGGGAGGGAAGAGGTAAGACCCAGGCCCAATTGCAAGTTTTCCCTACCCTCCTCACCCCCACTCCCCAGCCTAACCTCTTTTTTCTCCAGAGTTAGATTCTCTTGGTTACATTCTCTAACGTTCTCTCTCTGATGTATGATAGCCTGAATCTTGCTTCCCAATCATACTGCCTTGAGAGAATCCTGCAGAAGGAGGGGGATCTCAGGACTGGAGACTGGTGGAATAGCATGTGATTGGAAAGAAATGTGATCAGAGCTCACTGTTCTATAAATGTATCACACAAACTAAATACCAAAATTTCCATATCTTTGTTTCACTCCAGAATTCCAAATACTACAGGGGAATTATTAATATAAATTCTTAAAGCATTAATAGTACCCTGCGCTCAACTGAGTGTGTTCAGAGGTGAGGGATGAGGGCATATATTTGGGACATAGAGTAGGACATTAGGGATAAACATATAATAAGAGGTTATGATTTGTTTATCTGAAATTCAGATTTAACTGCAAGTTCTGTATTTTTATTTGCTAAATCTGGCAATTCTAAATAAGAGGCCATTCAATTTGGAAATTATAAGGTCACTGCAATCTTTGAAGGATCAGTTTCCAAGCAAGTCACACCAGGAAGCCAGATCACCCAGAAGAGGCGTGTGATTACAAGGAAGGGGAGACAAAGTATAAACTGCTTTCCCCAGAAATTGGATGCTGGAAGGAAAGAGAGAGATGTGTTGATATTTTATTTTTTTACAGACTTTTTGGATATGCCCAAAATGATGACAGGACTCAGTTAAATAAATAAATAAATAAATAAATAAATAAATAAATAAATAAATAAAGGAATCCATTTGGTTAAGACTAGATATCATTGTCTCTATAGATTGCTTTGAAGAGTTTGTCAGGAAACATCTCTGCCATTTTGCTTTTTAAAATAATAAACACAAATGTATTTGCACCAATTTTGATTCTTATGTTTGCATAAAAATTCTGAGTATTATAATTAATCCAGTTTCACCTCTTATCTATCTATCTATCTATCTATCTATCTATCTATCTATCTACCTTAAAATCTTTATTGTTGAAATAAGTATTACATATGTACCCTTTTTCCCCCATTGATCTCTCCAGCCTACTCCTGCCCCCCTCCCCAGGCCTTTACCACCCAGTTTTACCTCATTATATGTTAAGCAAAAAATATTTGTTTACTTTGGTACAAATTTTAAAGAAGTCACAGACTGTGTCAAAAGAAATTGAAAAGGTAACAACAACCTGGGAGAAGGTGTTTGCAACATGCATGCATAATAAGAAAAAAAAAAAAGCACTTGTGCCTTGTGTCCAGAATACATAAAGAACTCCTAAAAACAGACAGGAAAAGTCAACAACCCAAGAGTAAAATGGGCATACAAAATGCTTTAACCAAAGCAGAAACATATCATCAGAAGTTCAACCTTTTCAGAAATAAGGGGAAATAATGCTAAATCCAATACAAGATACTATTTCACACCCACTGAATTGGCAAGAATTTGGAAGTCTAACTGTCCCAAAGGTTGGAGAGGATGTGGAGCAATGTGAACTATCAGCCGCTGCTAGTGGGCGTGTGAATTGATTCACTGATTGTGGAAACAATGTGGCATCGTGTAAGGAAGTTGCAGATGTGCATATTCACCAGTCGACAATTCCACTTTTTATAACCTAGAGAAAATCTGTCCTAGGAAGACCAGGAGATGTATACAAGAATGTTCCTGATAGGCTGGACACAACCGGCTGTCAATCAAAGCAGAGTAAATAGATGACTTGTGGAATATTTATGCAATTGACTATTCTGTAACAAAGAAAATTAATGAATTATATGCACATGAATGAATCTCACAAATAAAATTCTGAAAAATAAGCAAATCATGGAAGAAGTCATAAAATATTATACCTTTCATACAAAGTTAGAAAACGTATCCAACTAACATTATTTTGTTAGGGAGATACATATATATACTTTTGCTTATAATTTTACTGTATTTATTTGCATATAGTAAGTATATACACTACATGTATTTGTATTAACATGTGACATATCTACACTAATAAAAGAGAAAAACGGTAATTGGCGTACGACGCTACCCTTTTCATTGGCTAATCAGGGCTATATGCAAATTAACTGCCAACTAAGATTGCCAGTTAACTGCCAACTAAGATTGTGCCTAATCAGGTGCCTTTTCCGCCCTGGCCAGTGATAGCAGGAAGTAGGGGTGGAGCCAGCGATGGGAGCTGGGCACGGTCGAAGCTGGCAGTCCCGGGAGCTAGGGGTCCCTTGCCTGGGCCTAAAGCGAAGCCCATGATCGCGGGGCCGCTGCAGCTGCGGGTCCCCACTGCCCGGGCCGGGTCAGATGCCTCAGCCAGAGGCGTCCTGCAGGGGCAGGGGCGGAGCCCACGCGATCGCGGTGCCCCCCGCTGCCACTGCAGGTCCCCGCTGCCCGGGCCGGACGCCTAGGCCAGAGGCGTTAGGCCTGGGCAGGGGCGGAGCTGGGGATTGGGGGGATATGATGGTCCCCTTGCCCAGGCCTGAAGCCTGGGTCAGAGGCGTCAGGCTTGGGCAGGGGGTGGAGCAAGCGATCAGAGGGAGATGGGGGTCCCCTGCCCAGGCATGATTCCTGGGCCAGAGGCCTCAGGCCTGGGCGGGGGCCAGAGCCAGTGATCGGGGGGAGATGGGGGTCCCCTGTCCAAGCCTGACACCTCGGGCAGAGGCGTCAGGCCTGGGCAAGAGGCCGATCAGGCAATCGGAGGGTGATGGGGGTCTACGCCTCTGGCCGAGGCATCAGGCCTGGGCAAGGGGCAGAGCCAGCAATCGGAGGGGTGTGGGGGTCCCCTGCCCAGGCCTGATGCCTGGGCCAGAGGCATCAGGCCTGGGCTGGGGGCCGATCCTGCGATTGGAGGGTGATGGGGGTCAACGCCTGAGGGCTCCCAGTATGTGAGAGGGGGCAGGCTGGGCTGAGGGACACTCCCCCCCCCACACACACACACACCCAGTGCATGAATTTCGTGCACCGGGCCCCTAGTTTATATATATTTAGAAACTAAAAAATAAGGAAAAAATGAGAATAATAAATAAAAAGTCAAGATACTGGTTACCTTTACAGGGATGGAGAATGAGAAATCATTATAGGGACTTTCATGAAGATTAGAAATGTTTTTTTTCTTCTTAAACTAGGTGGCTGATAAACACAGGGGTATAGATTTTATTGCTATCATTTTTTCTCACTTTATATTTATTGTTATATGTAAGAAATAGTTATAATTTTTAAAAAGAGAAACACATATAAGTAAATTCTCATTATCAAAGTACTTTTGCAGGAACTGAGTTTATTAGGATAAAGGTGAAAAATGTCTACCATACACTCTTTAGCCTTCTTCTGTCAACTTATGGTGAAAGACATGTCAGCCCAGCCTGGGTTTTTAGAGCGTCCCCAACACCATGCACAGTCAGCATAGCTGTGAAGCTGCTGCCTCAGTCCTAATCACTGGTCTTACAGCTCTGCTTTGTTTTTAAGATTGAGCCTTTTAGAAACCACCCCACCCAGGATGTTACACGGAATCTCCGAAACATGTTTTTCAAGTTCTCTGAGAGCCAACAATTATTCGGCATAATGACAAATGATACGATGAACACCGGTCCAAAATATTCTGTGATCTGAAAGACTCAGGTGCAAGGTTGCGGAAAGTACAATTAGGTTTTCTCCTTGGAATACATTTATGTATGGGTATAAGGAGATAAGCAAACTGAACCCTCGTTCATCTTTATTTCATGCCAAGTAGAGTCCATAAAACCTAGAGCCTGGAATTATCCAAGGGTCAATTAATGGGGGAAGTCTGGCTGGCACCATTCCTATTGTTCTCTGACAGTCTGGCACTAGCTCAGCAAGGCCCCCATACCTTCTTCTCGGATAACATTCACCTCTGTGGCCATTGCCTGGTGTTCCTGTTAGCAGATCATTAGCAGCAATGTCAAGACCTACTGACAACTGTCATAGGCCCAGCACATAACTCACTGATTGGCTAAGGCTCCAGACTTATATTGGACAAAAGACAACTCATTCTTATTTGGGGGGAAGAATGGCTCAATTTCCTGATATATATTACTTCAGGGACTTCTCTTTTTTAGTCATCTGTGATATTAATCTTTAAAATAGAATTACAAATGTCTTATAGAGATACAAAATATAACTTAATTCTAATTGAATCTCATTAAGATCTATCAACACATCAAATTAACCTTGCATATTTACCGCTGCCATTTTGTTCCCTTCTCAGTGATATATAAGGCCCAGAACACTCCCAAATTACTGTAAAAGGGGATTATAAACAAGTTTCAGTAACTAGGCTATTGTTATTTAAACAGCTTTTTTCCCTGCGACTATTCAAGATCTCCTACATAATCTCATCATCCATAGCAAACTGTGTTTTAGAAACTCTCCCTCCTGTTTCAGTTGTCATTTCTTACTGACATCAGTGGACAGGTGTCTTGTTACCCTTTGTTTTACTCTTCACATATTGTTTGGGTGATTGAACTGGTTCTGTCTTCTACAGAGCAGGGTTCATGGGCTTTGTGACAGCAATTCCCCACCTAGGGCAGCCTTAATTCAAACCTGGGATTGTGGCTAAGACAACTGAAATGTAACCTCTAGATAAATGGGTAAAACAAAGCCCTGTCATCATGGAATTACTACAGCAGTTTAAAGATGATACCTCATAACATAAAATTTTCATAAAAGTTTCTATGTGATACTTTTTAAAAGATCTAATGCAAAGGCAAAGAAAAATGACAATAGCCTAAAATCAGAACAGATACATCACTTATACAAGTATAGTTTTAGCATCAATAATCAAGTCTATGTAGTTCATATTTGTACGGTTACAGGTGAATATAAAGCTCAATCTCCTTCTTTTCTAATTTTTTATTAGTTAAATGGGAACAATAACTCCATTCATCTCCTACGGATAATGGAAGGGTTCATGAGGCAATGCTTATTGAAGCACTCAAAGTTCTTTCAAAAAAGATTCTATATAAATACAACCTATACTGTTCTATCCAACCACACCACACTCTGCTTGTTGAAAACTCATTCTCTGTCCCCAACCAGGAGAAATTAACATTTCTAGTACAATACTATTTATAGGTAGCTGATTCTGAGAAGTAGAACATAAGTAGATGGATAAAATTTAAAAATGTATTTTGATATCCCATTCAATTTTTTCTTTCTTTCTCTCTACAGATTGCCTACATAAGTATTATTCTTAACAACAAAAGCTTATTTTTAATTAGTGTCCTGCTTTTATTGTCTCTAATGGTAGTGTTATGAGTAATATCTAATATCAATCAAGAGGGACTTTGGAAAATATCACTATTCTCACTTGTCGGAAAAAGAGGTGTCAGTGAATAAAATGAGTATATAGAAAATAAACAAAGTGCACAGAAAAATAAGGGTGAAATAGCCTGAATAACAGAATGAGAAAATAAAAACCCATATGCCCTCAATTGCAGGATAAGAGCAGGAGAGAAAGAAATGTACAGTAGGTATGGGAAAACGCCTGTCTTCACTAACAGAGCGGTGTGGACAAGGAGCCCTGAATGCTGGTGACCCTTGAGCCCTGGCAAAGGTCAGGGCTATGCACCCACTGTTAAGTCCAGACAATGGTAGCTGAAGCAACTTCCCCACCAGATAGTCATGTAAATCCTTGCTGATGGGTTAGTCTGTCTGTAACTGGAAATTGCCTGCCTAAGGGCTATGGGTGTATCACAAATTGAATAAAAGGATGGCAAGGCCTGAGCTCAGGCAGAGTCCTTCCTCTTGGGATGGGCTCCCGCCTGGCCCTCCAATTTCCAAATTATTATTTCTTGTCTCCGTCTCTTGCATTTGCATGCGGCCCCTCTTCCAGAGCCCGAACCCTGAACCACACGGGACGGGGGTAATTCACATCTGGCGTCTTTAGGGACCTCTGGAGAAGATATTACCTAGCATGGGGGAAAAAACCGAAGATTTCACCAGACAGGTGGGGACACCAGAGAGGTGGGGGATATTCACCGCACGCAAAGCCCGTGGTCAGCTGCCGAAATCTCGATCTGTAAGTAGGGTGGGAACGTCACTTTTTTTAGCCAGACTAATGGGGCAAAATTTTGTTAAAAAGTAAGAAACTCTATTGTAGACTTTTGGTTTGCATGCTTAAGGAATTAAAGTTTCAGAAGGTATTCTCTTACAGTTTTTGCTTGATGTTATAGAACATAACCCTTGGTTTCCTGAAGAAGGTACATTAGATCTTGAATGTTTGGGAAAAAGTTGGTCAAAATTTGAAAAAAGCTCAGCAGCAGGGAAAAAACTTGCCTCCAAAGTGTTTCTCCTTGTGGAACCCAGTATTTCACTTGTGAGAGGCTAAGGAGGGTAAATCTCTTACCCTTGCACCCTCCACTCCTAAAGAGGAGCAAAAAGAAAAATTGGAGGAATGGCCCCTCCACCTCCATGTTCTAATCCTGAAATGTTTAATTCACCATTAATAGAATCATCTGTGAAAAGAGCTATCTGAGAAGGATTACAGGAGAAATTATGAATAACATTTCTGAAGAATTCTTAGCTCCTTATGATTGGTATTCTCTGGCCCATGCAACTCTGGATGGAGGAGTTATTTACTATGGAAGGGAGAATTTTTGGAGAAATGTCAGGAGCAAGCCCACACAGACTGGGCTGAATGCTCAAATAACTTATGAAAAGCAAGCAGGAGGTGGGGAAGGGAGACACGTCGAGATCCTGTCCCCCTCCCAAGTGTGCTAGGAAAAGTCTCCTTCTCACCATGAAAAGTTTTACAAAAATTAGAAATGTGTCTGGCATTTCTGTGCACGTGTAAAGAGAGAAGTTAGCTTAAAAAATATGCACACACCATCTGATTTCGGATATTAGATAGTTTTGAGCTAAACTTAATCTCTTTATGAATGCTACAGAATAAAACCTAAGACTGTTTTTTTTTCCTCAGAAAGATGGCGGATTTGACCCAGGGAAAAAATATGGGCAAGGTTCTAGCAACAAGATTGGCATTTCCATAATAAAGAGTAGTTTATTTAAATAATCATGGACTGCATTCAAAAGTTAACACTAAAGATGCCAAGAAAATCAGTAAATTGTCTCTGTTACAAAAATTTGCCAAAGAAAATGCCTTAAAATAATTATAATTGACTCTAGAATCTCAAATTGTTGAAACATAGATAAATAATATATTAATTATAAAGGTCCAATAGCCCGGGAGGAAAACTCGCTGTGCCTCTCTAATGGAGGAAGGGACTAGTCGCCCTTCCCCCAGCAGAAAAAATGTGGTCATTTTAAAATCAAGCGGCTAGGCCCTCGCCAACCCAAAACATAAGTTCCCCACCAGTAGCAACTTCTAAAGACAAGCTTGCTTCCCCGCTTCCCCTCCTTGAGGCTGGTTATATTTCCAGAAAAAAGAATGTAACTAATTTGCATTAGTATGGCTACAGAACTCTAGCAGCTTAATCTAAGAAATGCTAAATATTTGACTTGCCAGCTCTAAAAGTTCAAGGTTCAAATTAAGTTGGGAGAAATTATGTAGTTGTGGTAACTAAATGCCTAAAGTATAGAAATTTATTTTATATATATTTGATGGTCTTTCCAAGTTAAATTTCAAGGCTTTAACCCAGGGATAACTTTGGAGCATTTCATGGGCCCTGAAATGATTCAAAGAATTTGCTCTCTCTTCTTAAAGGAAATATTTTTTTTAATTAAACCAATTTAATATACTTGAAATTGCATGGAAAGCTTTATCAAATAAAAATTAATAACTATATTTTACATATATATATATAATATATATATATTTTAAGTGTTATGAAGGTTTTGGCCTCTAAGAAGGGCAAAATAAAGTAACAATATATTTCTTAAATACAGCCAAATTTTTCAGCAGCATAAATTTAAAAGACAAAAAGCCTCTAGCCGCCTGCATTTTAAATAGGCTGGAGGTGAGGCAGCGTTTGTGCCTTGTGAATCAGGCACAGAAACATTTATAAGTTTACTAAATTCACTTGCTTTGCCTTTTTAATAGATACCTACTTTAATTACTTTATAAATTAGCTTTTTAAATTATAATCAAGGTTTCATATAATTTCAGCTAAATGAAAAGCCAATATTTTTATAAACAATTAAATTCTAATAAATCCCTCTGAAAGTTACTGGGACTATCCATGATCCCTCTGTATATGCAAATAAACCAAAGGGGATACTCTTTAAAATATAATTCTAAGCTTAATAAGAAAAGCACTTTTAAAATTTTGAAATCTCTTCTGCTAATATTTACAGGGTAAACTAAAAATTGTTGTTACAATACTAAATCTAACAATAATTACAGTCACCATAACCAAAAAATCATTTGAAATATATGGCTTTGTTAAAATCTCAAAAAGCAACCATGTTTGTTACATTTGTTGGTATAAAAAAAAGAAAGAAAAGTGTGTTTCAAAAGAAACTCTCTAAGAGTGGCTTAAATATTACTCTGGAAGGAAATAAAAAGGTTTCCTTAAAATGTATAACTGTAATTAAAAAATCAATATATTAGGCCTTGAGAAGAAAAATAAGTAATTTGTGTTTTTGCTTCCCTAAACAAAGCTAATGTAAAGTTACTCAAAGACTAATAGCAGAAATTTAATTAATGTCATTTACTGTCCATAACCTAGGACAAGTAAAGTTAAAAAAAATAAACCTTAATTCAGATTGATTTAAATTGGCTAATTAAATATATATTCACAAAATTTAGTTGTACTGGGCAGGAAACTGTTTCTGAAGCATTAACTGATTTTTTACTAATGATTTATCTCATAGTTCAAAAACTGCTTAACATGCAATTGAAAGGGTGAGGGCTACGCTCTCCATCTTGCCCCGGATCCTCCATTTTTGGGGCAGCAGCCTTAGCCATGTGCTCAGCAAGGAGCTTCTTCCCGGAAGGCCAAGCCTCTGCTAGCCACACCTAGGATTTCTTTAAACTAACCTATGACAATCAAGGGAAGCGCGCACCATAGATACGACCACATCCTGTGTAACAAGACACCGACTTGCGCCCGGCCAATTGGCAGGGCCCACAGTCCTCTCTCCTCCCCTTACTCCAACCCCCCCTATAAAACCCCTCTCCACACAGAGCTAGCTCTCTCTCTTCCCCAGCCGCTGTGTTGGTGAGTGTGGTCAGGGAGCCGAGCTAGCTCGAATAAAGACTCTTTGCTTTTGCATCGGACTCGGCTGGCTCCCTGGTGGGCTTTTGGGGATCCTGAAATCTGGGCATAACATTTGGGGGCTTGTCTGTGATCCCCAAGACCCTTGAGGGACCCCTCATCCAGAGAGTCTTACTGGCCATGGTAGGTGTCTGTGTGTTGTGTATTCTGTTCTATGTGTTATATGTTCTGTCCTTTGTGAGCTCACTTCTGAAATTCTGTAGTGCCCGAAGCGGTCTAGGTGGACACACTGCTGAAGGACCACGGGCGGGGAGAGTTGGAAGACGTTCTGCTCTTCAGGAGGGATGTGGATTCCCCTTGAGGATCTGAAACGAGGCGGGTCGCTTCCGCCGGTTGGCATACGGCCATCGTCTAGTTTTCAGTTTTGCTTCCATGGAGTTGGAAGGCTGTTCTTTAGGGCCCTCTGTTTGTCTGTGTCTGTGTTTTTCTGTTTTATTCTGCGGACTTACTGGACAGACATTATGGGACAGACTCAAACTACTCCTTTAAGCATTATGGTTATTTTAAAGTCAAGGGCTGGGCCAAACCTGTTTGCCAGCCTCAAAAGTGGTTTTCCAGAGCCACTGGAAACTTGGGACCTTGGAGCTTACTGAATTCAAATGATAAAAACTTATGTCTAGGTATTTTGAAGTGAAATAATGCTGAAATATTGCTAGAGGACAGAATTGAATCTGTTGGTTGATTATGTCTTGCATTTTTGAAGTTTATTCTTAAAAATGTTACTGATTGAGAAATGCTGAATATTTGACTTGCCAGCTAAAAGTTTAAGGTTTGGACTAAATTGGGGAAAATTGTGTAGTTGTGGTAGCTAAATGCCTTTGCTTATTCGTCTGATTAAAAAAAAAAGGGATTAATTTAATTGATATTCTTTAAGATAATTATAAAAGGTATAAACAGCTAATGAGATTTCAGTTTGTCTTCAATATAATGTTGGCATCTATCTTTTAAGGATTTTGGTTTGCTCTGTCAAAAAAAAAATATATATAGACAGCCACCATTTTGGGCTGCATGACTTGGCAGCTGCCATGTCAGCCACATGGCTTGCCGCTCCCCTGGGGGCCGCCATCTAGAAACAGCAAAGGCCCCTCCCTCTGACTTAGCCAATCACAAAAGGAATGTCTGCTTACTGAGGCAGGATGGAATTTCAGGGGTGGAGCTTTAAGGTGGAGTTTTACTACAGAAATATGGATGGCGCAGGAAGTGTGCTTGCCTCGCGGATTTATTTAATACTATGTCAAAGTCTTTAAAAGGGACTGATAGCAGTAACCCAATTTCTAAAGTGAAGTATGGTGACGATTATTTCAGGTAGAAACTGTGGTTTCATACTGGTCTTAGAGGTTACATTTTTCCTTTGCCTGGGAGGGACAGCACAGCTGTCCCAAGGTTGGAGGGCTCCAGTTAACTTATCAACTCAGTGTTCTGGAGATCCAGGACTGTAATTTAGATAACATGCCTAAGTTTAACCCAGATTACCCAAGGGCTCTAGATAATGTGTTTATCAAACTAGGTTCCTCATTCCAGACCCGAGGGCTCTAGATAATGTATTCCTGTCAATTCAGTGACTCCGAGACCCAAAACTATAATTAACATGCTTAATTCTGCTTCTGTAAACTGTTTTTTTGCAAACCAGGTTCCTCATTCCAAACTTTGAGATGTAATCAATACCTTTGTGATCTGTGGATTTTGTCATTTCACCGAAATCCTCTTGGAGGACATTGAATGGTTCTTTCCCTCCTCTTTAACTTTTGGGGGATTGTGTGAATGGATTACTGATCTAGATTATCAAGGATCTCTAAGGGACTTGTTCTGTATCTCTGCACAACTAAAACTGATTTGTTGGTATTTTGTGCTGTAACTGTGGCATGTGCCTGTGTAAAAGTGTTTTTGTTTATTTCTGTTTTGTTTTGTTTTCTTAAAAAAAACCTACTCAAAGTTTTTAATGGGGAATGTTCTTTAAGGCTGAGTGCTCTGACCGATAGCAAAACATCCCTGAGCGGCCACTGGGTTCTTTTCCCAAAGGGTGCTTGCTCTCTGTCAGAGGTGGAATCGGCCTGCCTAACTAGTAAAAATTTCTGTCTACATTTGTGTACTAGGGACTTTGATTTGCTCTGTGATATTTCTGTGTTGGATTGAAATTTTGGAATTCTAGAGTAGATTTAAAGGTATTTGTGGCTTTTCTAGTCTGATTGGGACATTCAGGGGTGGGCTCACAGCTCCGCAGGGCGGAGAGATTTACTGGCCCTAACCCTGCCTATGACTGTGTTTTGTTTGATTTGCTGTTTTCAATTGTTTATTAGAATCTAATAAACAGGGCTAAAAAAGGACACTCTCCCTAGACCTGGAAGCCATTGGGACTTTGAAGTTCTCCAAGAGAGGAGGAGTCTGACTCAGAGACTGGCCGAAACCTCATTGGGTTAGGAGAACCGAAGGCTGAATGTTGAGCTTGTAGACTGCAGTTTTCTGGGCAGAGATCCAAGCCCAGTTGTATAGGGGTTGAGCTACCTGTGTGCAGCAAAACAACTTTCTCCCATGCCAGAATACATTTTAAGGAAATTGGACAGACTGTGTTTGTCGCTAGAAAGAAGAGCTGGCCACAGTGCATAGCCCTGACACTGACCTGCAGAAAACTGTATAATAGACTCAGATGATGCCTGCATCTTCATGGACATAGCTCCAAAGAGACAAGGACAATTTTGCCTTATATAGGAAGGTCAAGAGTAGACTTTAGTTACCTCCCTAAGATGTTTGTATAGACCTACCATATCTCATGTTTAGTAGCAGAAGATTTAGCTGCCTGAAGCGGCCATGGTGCCAATATCATGTTTCATTGTATTACTATGTTGTATTAATCTTCAATTCTCTTACACGTTTAAATGTAGCTGTAGCTGTGGACTGGTGATGGTCTACAGTCCTTGGTAGTCTTTGGGAATAACTGACAAGTCTCCAGTCTCCCACACTGAGGGACATTGTTATAGCTTTGTGTTAGCTGTCCTGGAAGGGGACTATATGGGATGAACCCCAAAAGTAAAGGGTGTCTAGCTGCCAAGAGGGCAGGTGCCCAACTAGGGAAAGAATACCCATCAGGTTTTGGTCTCTATTGAGAGACAGTTGACAGTTGGCAGCCTGTATACTGTCTTGCAGGCCTGCGTGACCATGCCCATGTCAGGGGTGGTACAAACCTCAACTGTAGAAAACTGGGAAAGGCCCGTTTGAAATAGAAGGTCTAAGGCATGATTATGCATTTTTAAAGGCTAATTTGAAAGTACAAAATTTATAAAGGTTGTGTACATGATAAGGAGAAGAGAAATGTTAAAAGGAAAATCAGAAAATCTTAGAGCAGATCAGTATGTTTTTCTCCTTATATAATTCCTCTGAAATATTGGCAATGCTAAATAAGTCATGGCAATACATTTCTTTGCATAGATTCAATAAGACTGGTTCCTAATAGTGGTTTTATTAACGGAAAACTTTTACTGGAGTATCATGTTTTAAAGAGCCCTGTCTGAGCTCTAAAGACTTAAAGCCAGTAGGAATGACACGAAGAAAGCCTGGTATCCTGCTTGGGAGCCCTGAAGATGGCTGGCGCTGGAGCGTCAGGCCCATGCCCTACCATCACTGGCAGTTGGTCAGAGTAGAAGGGCAGCAATAAGGATGCCTCTGCATCCCTGTGGAACCCACACACACTCTGGGCCGCAACGAGTAGGAGGGCTACTGAGATGGGCCTTAAAGCCTAGAGCGTGGGCTCAGGTGGAGTTGCTACACATGAGGGATTCACCTAACTCAGCAGATACTGCAGGCAGGCCTGATGGCAGCTGGATGGTGTGGCTTCCTGGCCCTATGGGGCACATTAAGATTCAATCATGAAATGCCAGCAAAGGTAGTCAGTTACCATTATTGTTGTGTTTATGCAAACGTCAGGCCAAATTGAATACAGTAGATAAATCAGTCTTGATTTGGCTTTTTGATAGCCATAGAGGAATTTTAAGAAGAAAAATCCTATTTCAATAGAGGTTGTTAAAACTAAAATGGTTTCTTTCCCTTCCACCGAACCATTTGTTAGTTTGTCTCTGCCAGGTCACAAGCCCAGCTCCTTCTGTGCTCAGGACAGCAGGGAGCCTGAGTGGAAGATGACCTCTAACCAGACACACCCACTGCAGATCACCCTCAAGAAGACAGCGGACCTCACCGGACCCCTTGGAATCCTCCTAATGCTGTTGACTTCCGGCCCTTGCATTATTAACAGACTAGTCCAATTTGTCAAGAAGCATATAGGGGTGGCTCAGTTGATAGTTCTGCACAACCAATACAGGCCTCTAGTAACGGTGAAATAGAAATGCAGTCCGCCTCATGATTGAGCCGGAAGTTCCAAGACAAAGGGGGGAATGAAAGGGCAAGGGCTACGCCCTCCATCTTACCCCGGATCCTCCATTTTTTGGGCAGCAGCCTTAGCCATGTTCTCAGCAAGGAGTTTCTTCCTGGAAGCCCAAGCCTCTGCTAGCCACACCTAGGATTTCTTTAAACTAACCAATGACAATCAAGGGAAGTGTGTGCCATAGATACAACCACATCCTGTGTAACAAGACACCGACTTGTGCCTGGCCAATCGGCAGGGCCCACAGTCCTCTCTCCTCCCCTTACTCCAATCCCCCTATAAAACCCCTCTCCACACATAGCTAGCTCTCTCTGCCGCTTGCCACTGCGTCAGTGAGTGTGGTCGGGGAGCCGAGCTAGCTCGAATAAAGACTCTTTGCTTTTGCATTGGACTCAGCTGGCTCCCTGGTGGGCTTTTGGGGATCCTGAAATCTGGGCATAACACAATGAATCCAAAGCAGTTATATTTCCGTACAGAAAATTAAAATTAAAAAGTTATCAAGACTGCATTGCAAAATTTCCAAAAGCCTCTTAATATTATTTAAATCAAAAAAAGAAGGGGGATAGTGGAATAATCTCCTGTGAATAAATTACATCAAGAAAATGTTTTACTTTAAAAATTATTTTTTCATGTGTAATGCTGAAGACAAGACACCCATGAAAACACACATGGTGTCAAAATAAGCCAAAAGAAAATGGTTTGGATACAATGAAAAGAAAGGATCCCAAGTCTAGTTTATAGAAAAGATTCCTTTATTAACCTCTGTTCAAGAATATGTTTGTAGATTTCCAGAAAACTCTTCCAAGCCTGTGTGGATTCCTGCAACAATGAATCCCAGAGAGGAACTGACCAGATTGCTCCAGCCACGAAGATAACAGGAGAAACAGTCCAGAGATGAAGTGGTGAAGACGCCTTACCATACTGACAGTCAGCAGCTGTGCGTCGCTGCAGGTTGCCCAGGACCTAGCCACAGAAGGTCGGACCTGCATTGCCATCATTTGTCCACCATCCAAAACTAGAATATCATTGCTGGCATGTACATATAAAAACTGTGGGACATTGGGAAGAGTACTCAAAAAACTGTTGGCCCAGAAAGAAACTTACTACAGACTGATTCCTTGAATACCTGGCAGCAATCTGAAAAGGACATGACATTTGCCTCTCAGCATAACCACTATTTCTTGTGTCATTTTTGTTCTCATATCTTTATTTCTAGTCTGCAGATGCAGACTGAAGAATCTTAAAAGGACTCGAACCCTTTTAGGCGGCATTCACTTTTCAAGATTTTTAAGGAAAAGAAAAGGGGAGATGTGGGAAACCACCTATTATCTTTACTAGCAGAGAGATGTGGACAAGGAGCCTGGAATGCTGGTGACCCTTGAGTGTTGGCAAAGGTCAGGGCTATGCACCCACTGTTTAGTCTAGACAATGGTAGCTGAAGCAACTTCCCCACCAGATAGTCATGTAAATCCTTATTGATAAGATTGTTTGTTACTGGAAATATCCTAAAGGCTATAGGTGTATCCCAAATTGAATAAAAGGATGGCAAGGCCTGAGCTCAGGCAGAGTCCTTCCTCTTGGGATGGGCTTCTGCCTGGCCCTCCAATTTCCAAATTATTATTTCTTGTCTCGTCTCTTGCATTTGCATGTGGCCCCTCTTCCAGAGCCTGAACCCTGAACCACACGGGATGTGAGTCATTCACAGTTGGTTCCAGATTCCTGCCCCACAGTTGTGCTTTAATTGTACCACGGGTTTGATGTCACATCATTTGATTATGTGGTCTCATCTCTACCCTCAGGAATTCCTGACAGTTCTTGCTTATGTCCAACACGATATGGCTATTCTTATATGTGGGCACTATTCAGTCCTTAGTTTTTAAAGAAAAATTCAAGTATTTTTTCCAATGAAAACTGTAATGGAAAAGATAGTATAAATATGAGTTCATCAAAAATCCTTAGTTATATATTTCACTAATATGAAGGCCTCTTCCCCCAAACTTGAGAAGTTGGAAAGATAAAAAGCATCCATGCAAATGTCAAAAATTGGCAGCTCATCCATGCTGTTGCAAATGGTAAGAGTTCTTTCTTTTTGACAGCAGCATAGTATTCCATTGTGTAGATGTACCACTGTTCTTTAATCCACTCATCTGCTGATGGGCACTTAGGCTGCTTCCAAATCTTAGTTATTATAAATTGTGCTGCTATGAGCATAGGGGTGCACATGTCCTTTCTGATTGGTGTTTCTGATTCCTTGGGATATATTCCTAGAAGTGGGATTACTAGGTCAAATGGGAGGTCCATTTTTAATTTTTTGAGGAAACTTCATACTGTTTTCCAAATTGGCTGCACCAGTCTGCATTCCAACCAGCAGTACTTGAGGGTTCCTTTTTCTCCACATCCTCTCCAGCACTTCTCATTTGCTGATTTGTTGATGATAGACATTCTGACAGGTGTGAGGTAGTACCTCATTGTCATTTTGATTTATATCTCTTGGATGATTAGTGACTTTGAGCATGTTTTCATATGTCTCTTGGCCTTCTGTATGTCCTCTTTAGAAAATTGTCTGTTTAGGTCCTTTGCCCATTTTTGATTGGATTATTTATCTTCCTTTTGTTAAATTGTATGAGTTCTCTATAAATTTTGGAGATTACACCCTTATCAGAGATAACATTGGTAAATGTTTTCCCATGTAGTGGGCTTCCATGTTGTTTTGTTGATGGTTTCTTTTGCTGTGCAGAAGCTTTTTATTTTGATTTAATCCCATTTGTTTATTTTCTCCTTAATTTTTATTGTCCTAGGAGCTATATCGGTTAAGATATTTTGCTGCCTATGGATTCTTATGCTAAGTGAAATAAGCCAGTCATGGAAAAATAAATATCTCACAATCTCACTCATTTGTGGAATATAATGAACAACATAAACTGATGAACAAAAATAGGTCCACAGACATAGAAGCATCGAACAGACTGTCCAACCTCAGAGGGAAGGCAGGGTGGGGGTGGGTAAGAGAGCAACTAAAGAACTTGCATGCATGCATATAAGTATAACCCAAGGACACACACAGTAGGAGGGTGAGGGCATGTGCTGGAGGTGGGAATGGCCAGGGAGAGGTCAATGGGGGGAAAAGGAGACATATGTAATACAATAATTTTAAAAAATAGTGTAGCCTTTTTACAGAAGATATTTAATGCTACATGCAAAATGTGCAGGAACCAAAATTCAGTCAAATGTGCCTTTGAAAGAATTAAAAGGAATAAGAAATTCTTTGAAGAAACATTAAGCAGTGCTGCTTACTGAAATTATATCATTGTTGTTGAACCAACTACAGTTTCTTGACATGGACACCAACTTCTCCAACATTGAATTACCACAAAAAAAGAGGAAGAAGGTTTATTTCACCAACAAGTTTCACTATCACCCCTGCTATGATCCAAAACTAAATTTCAACAGCAATTTTTCTACATTGAACATAACAATATTGTCTTTAAAAGGCTATGATAATGACCACTGTTCTAGATTCTGCTACTCAAAGTGTAGTCCATGGACTAGCAACATCGACTAACAATGGGTAACCTGGGAGATTCTTGGAACTGCAGAATCTGAGGCCCTACCAGAGATTAATAAATTAGAATCTGCATTTGAATGTGACCTCCAAAGATTCTAATGCAAACTCCAGTTTGAGAAGTACTCCTCCAGATGACATATATAATTTGAAAGTTTGATAAATATGATTGACTGCAACTTTGTGAAAAATTACAATTTATACTGACTGATGACCTCAGTAAAGAATATGATAGTGTTGTCATATCTATATTTTTAAGTTGTTTTTGAATAAACAGTTTTATCTTTCATTAAAATATTACATTTCCCTGGTTAAAAAAAATTAGCAGCTCACATTTCATCGAATTTATTAATAATTTGTTAAATTTTAGTATTAAGGATTGTAATTTTTGCTTCAAGACCAGGCAGAGAGAGAATTTAAACTGAAATGCAGTTGCAGCAGAGAATGGAGCCAACCCAGATGAGCTATAAAGATAATTTAGGTAAAACCTTGCTCTGAACATTATATTCTATCAGTGCAGGTGGCAAAATGGGGAGGAGAGATAAAAAGGTAAAATAAATATACAAGTAACTGTAATCAAGTAGATCATAAAGAGAAGTACAAATTTCATTGGGATGACTAGTGAAGAAGAGATGACATTTGATTGAGGTAAAAGGGAAATCTTCATGGAGAATGTGTTTTGAAATGTACTTTGAAATATGGTTAGGATTTGATAAAGATACAATAGAAGAGAGAAAATTAAGACAAAACAGGAAGGAGAAATGTTTGTAGTAGATGTGGGGGAAAGCATGCAGTTAAGTTTAAATGGAGCTCTGGAGTACAAACTGGAGTAGAGGATTATAGATAAAAACAGTGGAGACTAAATTAGGAAAGGTCTTGAAGGTCACAATAAGGATAATAAAATGGATTAGGGAGCACCAAGGTTTTTGAGCAGGAAAACAGCATGATTTGAGCTATGCTTTGGGATAAATAATTTGTCTATAGTTGTGTTGATTGAGTATAGATGGGGAGCCAGTGAGGAGAGGAGCCAGTTATAAGGCATTCACAATATTCCAAGCAAGAAATAATGGGGGTATACACCTGGGTGTAGCAGTGGGCATGGAAAGGAGACATCATAGATGAAATTCCCCAAGGAATATATTGAGACTCCGAAATTATGAAGGAAGTTTATTGAGGAGTGCTCTCAGAAACATCTTTTAGTCTGTGAGAATGTTAAGACTGGGCAGAGAGAGAATTGAAACTGAAATGCAGTTGCAGCAGAGAACGGAGCCAACCCGGATGAGCTTCTGAACCCGAACTGACCTTTCAGTTGAAGCAATGGGTCTGGACCTTTGTACCCACAGGTAGACCAGACATCGGATGTAGGAAAATGAAAAAAATATTGCTGAAGTGAAATCTGCATGAATTGGCAGATGCGTTGATGTAAAGGTGGAAGGAAAAATAAAAGTCAGAGCAAAAACCAAGGTTTTGGAACACCCAGGCAATACCTTGAAATGCAGTGGGAGACCTGATTTAGAGGTGGCGATGACAACTTCCACTGGGGACATACTGGCACATTCCTTGTTTTCTGTAATGCCGTCACTGGGATCGTGCCTACGGGACTGTAGAGCCTGCAGTGTATCATCCCTGTGTTCATTCCAGTGCCTTATTGAAAGAGAAAAGACAAAGATGACCTGAGTTACATTAACAGCAAGAACAGCATTGGAAAGTACAAAAGGTCAGAGGAGGATCCCAGATAGACATGACATAAAAATTGGAAAAGAAAATATTATTAATATTATTTATTATTATATTAATTATTATTAATGATCTATCTATAGATGACATGATGGAATCCCTGGGAAACCTTAGCCACTCAGTGATAAAACGAAACATTAAAATAATTCCATAAAATATCAGTATATAAAATTAACATATAAAACTCAATGGCCTTCAAAATAAAATCCATTACCAATTGGAAAATGTAATGCTTTTGCAGGAGCCACAAAAAATGTAAAATAATTAGGAATGAATTTAGCAAGCAATATGTAAAACCTACATAATAAAATTTTTAAAGTTTTAAATTACTCCTGAAAGAGACTAAAGTAGATTTCAAAAAATAGAAAGATTTCCCTTTCTTTTAAATAGAATGATTCAATATTGCAAAGATATTAATACGTTCTCAAGTGAATATATAAATGTAATGCAGTCCCAATAAAAATATTAATAACTGTTGCTAAATTTAGTCAAGTGGGTTCTAAAATTCATATTTTTTTTTAAAAAAAATGCAAGAATAGTTAAGAAAACCCTGAAGAAGAAGAAAAAAAGAAGAATGTAGGATAGGGGACTAGTCATACCAGATTTAATGTGCACTATAAAGCTTCTATAATCCAGAAATGGAGGTACCCTAATATGAATAGAGACAGATCATGAAATAGAACAGAAAATAGACCCAAATATATGATAAAGGTGAGGTTATAAGTCAATAGGGTATAGAAAGACTCCTTATTAAATGATGAAAACTTTGACCCTATTTGGAAAAAGATAGTTAGATTCAGAAAAAAACAAACATATTAGAGATGTAAACATAAAATAATTCAAGCAGTAGCAGAAAACATGGTTGAATATCTTTATAATCTGGTGTGGGGAAAACCTAATTATCATTCAAATCTAGACATGAAAAAAAAAATTGAGAAGCAAATCTAAATATTTAAAAACTTGAATGGCAAAGAAAAAGAGTCATAAGTATAATTAAAAGAAAAATGACAGATTGAGAGAAAATATTTGAAACATGTATAACAGACAAAAAATATAATATATTAATATTTATAAAAATGTCAGGAAAGAAATAACTAAAAGACTAATAGGAATGAGCAAAAGATTCAGACAATTCACACACACACACACACACACACACTCACACACACACACACAAGGGCTAAAAAAAGACAAACACAAAAATGTTTAACTTTACTCATAATAAAAGAAATACAAGTCAACACTAACTTTATACTGAGATACTTTCTCACTCATCAGATTGGAACAAATTTTAAAACTTGACAACACATCATCTCACATCTTTCTAGTGGAAATGCAAAATGGTACAAACCCCATGGAGGAGAATTTGACAATATCTAACTAAACAACACATGCATTACCCTTTGAAACCACAATTCTATTACCTCAGAGACATCCTCACAAGCCCAAAACAAAACATGCACAAGGTAATTCATTATGGAATTATTTGTATTATCAAAACACTATAAACAACCTAAATGCCCATCTCTAAGAAGCAATGGAATAAACGAGGAAACAGCACCACAATGGAGTACTAAGCAGCTGGAAAAATGTGAGGAAGAGCTCTCGGAACTGTTTTGGAGTGATATCCAAGATATATGCTTAAGTGGAGAATCAAGGTCCAAAGAGAAAGCATAGTGTGGTACATTTTGTGTAAGAAAGATAAACCAGAAATTAATGAAAATAGTTACCTATAGACGTTGGGTAGGAACAGAGTGTCAGGAATAGGGATGGAAAGGAGACTTTACTGAATATATCTTTTTAATACGTTTCTAAAAGTTGGAACATGCAGATGTTTCATTTAGAAAATAAAATTTAATTTTAAAAATGATCAAAGAAAAGCAAATTATCAGATTAAAAGCAAATAGAAAAAAATCAATATTAAATTGATACTAAAACTAACAGCATAATAAAATCATTTAAATAGCTTTTGAAAACAGTACCCAGGCTGTATGTACCTCTTTGTGAAGTGGTTTTCAACAGAGGGTGATTTTGCCCCCAGGGAACATTTCATTATGTCTATAGGCGTTTTGACTGTCACCACTGGGGGTTAGGGAGGGAGTACTGGCCAGGGATGGTGCTAAATGGCCAACAAAACACAGGGCAGCCACAACAAAGAACTATCAATGCAAAATGTCAATATTATTCAGGTTGAGAAATCCTATTTTAGTGGGAGATCATCTGAGAACCAATAAACAAAATATTATGAAGAAATTTTGAATTTTACAATAGGCATTTTTTTGGGAAAGATATTGATGTAATAATTCTGAAAATTTTTGTGACTATCATAGAATAGAGAGAAGGAATAAGTTTGTAAATATCGTTGAGAACCAACGTTCTTGTTGTAGACGAAGATAGAAATATGAAGTAGGGGACGCTGAGGAACCCTGTGATTGCTGAGCTTGAGCTCCTGATTTAACAAAAGAAAAAATAATATCTCCTCACCTTTCCCACTGAAAGGGCCTGAAGTAATGACATCTCAGTAGCAGTAAGCACACCTGGCACCCAGATCACAGTTTCTAAAAAACCATTTTCCACAGAAAAGGATCAGGGTTCCTTGAAGAAGCTGACTTGAATACTGAAGAACAAGGTGAGCCAGAATATTGAGTTGCGCCAGAAAGCAAATAAGTGCTCAAAGACCATTGAGAATATATTTTTTAAGAAGGGGGAGGGAGGAGCCATCTTGAAGGAGCTCAGATAGGCCAAATTTGGAACAATTTTTACATAAAAACAATAATGATGATAATGGATTGCAGAATCAGAAAAGAATCTGAGTCCACAGGTCCACAGTGTTACTCAGAATAAATGTGGGAGTAGCAAAAGCTCATTTTCACAGGAGATAGAACATTAGGAAAATCACCATTTTGCAGCCACCAATGTAATAATTGATTCAGGCCAGATCAGAAGTAGACGCTAATACCTTTGGGGAGCATAGAAGTTCCAAACAATCTCAAAATGCTACCCCATACAGTACTTATTAGTTGCAAAAGGAAAAAATTCCCTTTGCTAGTATGAAATCTGGCAAACTTCAACTTACCCAAAGAACCAAGCTTTCCATCACCAGCGTTGGGTGTTGCTATGTGTTGTAATGAGAAGTAAACAGCATCACCTATGTAATATATGTGCATGACGCCTCAGGCAGCTTAATGCAGGATAATGAGCTCTGGGTCAGGTAAACTTTGCTTCCTATCCCAACAAGAGGCAATAACCAAAAGAGCAAAACAGGCTAAAGAAACATGATGAAACATTATGCCTAGCCCTAACCGGTTTGACTCAGTGGATAGAGCATTGGCCTGCGGACTGAAGGGTCCAGGTTCGATTCCGGTCAAGGGCATGTACCTTGGTTGCAGGCACATCCCCAGTAGGAGGTGTGCAGGAGGCAGCTGATCAATGTTTCTAACTCTCTATCCCTCTCCTTTCCTCTCTGTAAAAAAAAAATCAATAAAATATATTTTAAAAAAAGAAATATTATGCCTAATCTTACATAGGTTCCTGGATGTTTTAATATTAGTTTTAAAACAATTCTTTTGGCAGGCAATTTAAATATGAATTATTACATGCTATATTTATGTTAAATCACTTTCTCATGATAATAGTATTGTGGTTATATAGGAAAGTGTTCTTGTTCTTAAGAAATATATGTTGAGCCCTGACCCATTTGGCTCAGTGGATAGAGCGTCGGCCTGCGGACTCAATGGTCCCAGGTTTGATTCCAGTCAAGGGTATGTACCTTGGTTGCGGGCACATCCCCAGTGGGGGGTATGAAGGAGGCAGCTGATCGATGTTTCTCTCTCATCGATGTTTCTAGCTCTCTAACCCTCTCCCTTCCTCTCTGTGAAAAAAAAAAAATCAATAAAAGATATTTTTTAAAAAAGAAATATATGTTGAAATATTTAGGATGAACTGTCATGCTGTTTGCAACTTACTTTCAGGAGTTTTTACAAATGTATATAGAAAAAGAGAAAGTAATTGTGGCACCATTTTAACAACTCATGCCTTTTGGTAAGGATCATATCTGTCAACTTTTCTAAAAATTTCAAGTGTTTCATTTTTAAAAAGTGGAGGAAAAAAACACTTGTTTGATTCCATGAGTTGATTGGGAACCAATACATAATTTGAAATCTAGCATTTGCTCTGCCTTCCTTAAGTGAACTATGACTCAGGATAACCAAATTATTAATTAGAGGAGTTTCTCTACATTGAAGTCTTCTGTATAATAAATGAGGTAGAGTAGGAATAGAGTAGCACCATTTCTAACCCCTAATGAATTAATGGACCTAGGCATAGTTATCAATGCCTGCCAATATACTGAAGAGAGAAATATCAGAAAGTGTGTACCTCCTGAGGGAAGTAGACAGTGCCATCTATAAAGCAGTCTTGGCTCACAAAACAACAGCAACAAACAACTAAATAAAACCTGAATTTGACTGTGCTTCTCAATCTATCAATACATAGGAAAAACAGGAGACCAAGGAACAAGGTAAACATCACTGTGGAGATGCAATCATCCACATCTGGGAAGAGTTTCCTGGGAAACCTACAAGGCAAACAACCCAGCACTTTCCTAATTAAATTACTAGAAGAAAAACTGTGGAAGAGAGCTACAGATTAAAAGAAACATAAAAGACATAGCAACCTATTGCAATTTATGGACCTTATTTATAATCCTAAATCATACAAACTTGTAGGAGGAAATGTGTATAACAAACAATTGGGCAATGTGAACCTTGCTAGGATATTCAATGATATTAAGGAATTATTTTTCATTATTTTTAGATATAATACTGGTATTTGATTATTTTTTTAAAGATTAGTTATCTTTTAGAGATATACCCTAAAACATTTATGGATAAATAATATGATGCTGGAGATTTATTTCAAAATAATGTAGAAAGAGGTGTAGATAAAACTAGAGTGTCTGGGAGTTGATATTTGTTGAAGCTGGGTGAAGAGTACATGGGGGTTCACTATATTAATCTTTTTACTTTTGAAAACAATTAGATATTTGAATTTTTTAAATAAAAGAATAATTGAAAAAATTTTAAATGAAGACAGCCTTAGAGAAAAAAAGGGAGGCTCTGCTTTTTTGCCTGAGTTATTGAACTCCTACAGTGGACACCTCCGTGTAAAGCCTTCACTTGGTTATCCCATTCAATCCCCACACAGTAGGCACTGCAGAGATTAAACACATATCCTCTGGTGTCAGACTTCCCGGTTCCAATCTCCATTCTGCAACCACCTGTGGAGCCAATATAGCCTTATCTCTGAAATGGTGATGACAATGATATTACCTACCTCTTGCATTGTACTGAGGGTTAAACAATGAATTATTTTTAAGTAAGGTGCTCAGGACACTCCCAGGTACATAGTGACACAATGTAAATATTAGTGCTTGTTATTAATAAGTGACAGAACTGGGATAGGATCTAAGGTTTGGCTGACCGGAGCCCATTGTCCTCATGGTGCTGCCTTGAGGAAGGCACGTGTATATGTATAGGTCCATCAGTTTTGTAGTACTCTCTGCCAAAACCACTTCATCCACCTTGCTGGGCACATTCTAAATTGCGTTTAAGATCAGCAGCAGAATTTTGGACATGCCAAGAAAGAAATACAAGCGTTAATAGACTCTTATACAATAACTAAGGTAAATACTCATTTATTCATTCATTCAACACATATTTACTAAGCCTGGCTCTGTAATAAATGCTAGAGATTTAACAGTTAGTTGGCTATAGCCGCTGTCCCCAAGTTTGCTAATTAGAGGCCATGTTTGGATTTCCCCCACCCAGCTGGCTGGGAGGCAGAGTATGCCAAGTGGGCAGGATGGGAGTACCAAGCATATAGAGCTAGCCTCTGAGGCTGGCCCAGCAGTGGCCACCATGCAATGTGTCCACGATCTTAGCAACTCAAGCAGGATCCTGGACATCAGCACCAGTAAGTCCAAACCAAGAGGCCAGTCCCAGCCAAGGTGAAATGTGTGGGGGCCAGCCAGGGAGCAAAAGGATTCTTCTGAACTCTGCCCATCCATGGAAGAATTTTCCTAAGCAATAGTGGAATTGAGAGGAAGATTTTAATTCTAGGAAGGGAAGCTGGCAAGAGTAATAAAGAATATTTCAGTTCAGTCATACCACAGGATCCTTAGGGGCCTGCAGTCCCAGGAGGATTATGGACACTATGGCATTTTCAAGGTCAGAGCCAAATTCTGAGACCCAGGCCATGAAGGAGAGGGACAGGAGGTTCTGCACCACAGCAGCTGTTGGCATGCTCAGTGTGGCCCCTTATCTTACACAGGTTCCCAGAACCAGACTCTGAAACTAGAATACAAGTGCAGGTGACTTATTACTTTCTCCCAGGAGAATCCAAGAAGGGAATGGAGGAAATAGGAATAAGCAGAAGCAGCCAAATAAGGCGGCCATTGCAGGCAACATCCCAGAGGGTGGCTTCAAATTCCTGAAGTCTACATTTTGCCCCACAGTTTGTCCCAACTACAGGCAAGAAAGGTGGGCTTTTCTGCTCCTATACCAGCCTGCAACTGGGTGAGGGCTGCCCTAGAAGAATCTAAGGTCAGGGCACTTGCAGCTCTTTGTACTTGTGGCCAACGTGGCTCAAGTGGTCCCAGGGAGGCCTCTGAAGACAATCTTAAGTGTAGGCTTGTCAAAGCACAAGTCAGGAGAGGAGCACCCAGACGGTTAAAAGAATTCTGAAGAGCTCTGGGCCGCGTACCAGGAACGGCCACTCACACCTGTACTCCAGAATCGGCGTTTCATTGGCAGTAAAGAATAATGTGGGACGATGCCCATGGGCCCAGCCATTGTGAGCCAGCTACAGATCATTAGTGTGCACCTTACGAATTACTGTCAACTTCGAAGTGTCATAGACCCAAGCTGCTGGCAGACAGGGACTCTCAGAAATCGGCAACATGGGGGCAACAGGTGCAGGGTGTGAGCGCTCAGCTCCGTCTGCTGCCTGCAGTGGTCGCACAGTGCTCTGCTGGCCTCAGAGCCCCTGGGACTCCAGGATGACAGATTCTGGCATCACTGCTGTCTCTGCTTCTGCCCTATATCCCCAATCAGCAAGTGACATTTGGAAACACGTCCTTTGAGTGAAATGCCAGCAACAGAACCCTGAGCATCTTCATAGAATTGGCATAAAGTTTTCCTAACTTTGACTGCATCAGTAGGAAGAAAGGCATATGGCTTAGTCATTCTTTCTGTGTCTCTTGGATGTTGGCTCCCTGTTTTGGCCCAGTCATGGGTGCTGGGTGATCCCAGGCCTGCTCCCCAGGCATTCAGACCTCTCCTCATTCCCTTCAGATTCATCCCTTGAAGCTGGATGCTGTCCCTGACCTTTATTGGCTCATATTATTTATACCAGAGCTCCCTCACATGAGACCCATAGAACGTAGGGTAATCCATGACAGCAAAAGAAAGAGGACATGCTATTTCGTGTGTATTTGTTGGGAGGTAGAGAAGTTGTCTATTTTAGAGTTATCAACCAGGGCAGGGCCCTTGATGGACTGGGCGATACTACCTCAGGAGTGCACAGGCTACAGGCGAGAGACTCCCAGAAATCAAAATGGCAGGGGCCAAAAATTATACTCATGAAGACACCAAGGCCAAGCCAGAGAGGAGATCCCATAGACAGTCAAAAGGGTGGAAACACTGCTCAAAAACACCCTTCATAGCCTTATCAGTATTTCTTGCCACAGAGCAACAGGGAACTGCAGTACTGCTTCTTTTACCTTAAAAACTGGGACATGTAGAAGTAATAGCTTCAATCTCTTAACCTCAACACTGACAGCACGAAAGACTCCAGGTTGTTCCACTAGCTCATCAATGACTAGAAATGACATCATCTACTCTGTTTATTGCCCAAACTTCAGAACCAGAATCACCAAGGTCAGTAATACTGCTCGTGGACATCATATCATATCCCTACAAATGCAAACTAGGTTAACCTGTTTTTATAGAGTCTTTGTTCCAGAGAATGTTCAATAAATCATGTACAGCTTTCCTTTGACGTTCAGGCTGGTAAATAACAAAATTACTTGGGAAAAACTATTATAACTGATGGATCTGCTGATGGATGTGTGTGGTACTACAGACTGGTCAAAGAAAAAAAAAATCAAATCTTAATCTGGTCAAGGCTCTGGATCTAACTACCACTTAATAGGAAATTCCAAGTTCAGAGGAACACTTTGGTGTGTGTTCCTGAAGTTACATCTACTGCACTGGAAATACTGCATAGTGACATGCTACCACTTTCTGTGACCTCAGGCTGAGAACTTGAAATTGGCCGTGGCAAATGACAAGTGTTACAAACTAGGGCTTTCATTTCCTGAGAGTCACTTGTCAAGCATTTACCAGCACACCACTGCCTTAGCCTATTCACAAAAATGTCTATGGCCAGCAATCCCCAATGCAAGGAGAAGTACAGTAGTCCTCCCCTATGTACAAGGATATGTTCCAGGACCCCCAGGGGATGTCGGAAACTGCAGATAGTTCAGGACCCTATATATAGTAAGTTTCTTCCAATACATACATACCTACAATAGTGTTTAATTTATAAATTAGGCACAGTAATAGATGAGTAGCAATGATTGATAATAAATTAGAACAATTACAATATCCTATAATAAAATTTATGTGAATGTGGCCTCTCTCTCTCTCTCTCTCTCTCTCTCTCTCTCTCTCACTACCTATTGCACTATACTCACCTTTTCACTTAAAGGAAGGACTTTATGGCTTCTCTTTGCCATGTCCAAATCACTACTCTTGCATTGTGGGGCCATTGTTAAGTAAAATAAGGGTCATTTGAACACAAACATTCAAACACTGAGACACTACCACAGTCAATCTGATAACCGAAATGGCTACTAAGTGACTAACAGATGGGGAGTGTGTACAGTACAGATACAGTGGACAAAGGGACGATTCACATCCTGGGAAGGATGGAGCAGAACAGTGAGAGATTTCATCATACCACGCAGAATGGTGTGCAATTTAAAACTTCTGAATTTCTTATTTCTGGAATTTTCCATTTAATATTTTTGGACCTAGTTTGACCTCAGGTAAACTGAAAGCTCAGAAAGCAAAACTGTGGATAAAGGAGGACCACTTTCTGAATGCCAGAGGGGAAGTTAGAGAGGAGAGGCAGAGGTCTTAACTGATTGTGGTTAAAATCTCTTATTTTGCAACTTTACAAAAACATAGAGTCACTGCTAGAACCCTTCCCAGGGCACAGGGTGAGGAGCCCTATGACATTTTTGTCATTATTTTCTTGATCTGTTTAGTTGATTCTTTTAGGTCATTCAAGTTTTGCTCAAATGGCACCGCATCAGAAAGTCTTTCCACCCTAGCTAGTCACTCTCTTGTCATTTTCTACCCCTAATATTAGAGCACTACTTAGCATTATATGATCTATTTATAATGAAGTTAACCTCTATGAATACAGATTCTATTCTGTTTTGTCCAGTGCATCCCAGCACTAAGCACAGTGACTGGTAGTTGCTCAATAAACATGGGGTGAACGATGTAAAGACCATATACAATGACATGGAAGGATGGTTATAAATTGTTGTTGAATAGGGAAAGAAAAACACATTGAAGAAAGATACTCAGTCAATCCCATTATTCACAGATCCTTTATTTGTGAATTTGCCTACTCATTAAAATGTATTTGTAACCCCAAAATCAATATGCACAGCACTTTGACAATCTTTCACAGAAATGCTTAGAGCAGCAAAAAATGTGAGTCACCCAGCGTGCATATTCCCAGCTGTGTCTGTACAAGGTGACTCTCTGCCTTCTTATTTTAGCTCTCATGCTGTAAGCAAGTGTTCTTTTTGTGGTCTATTTAATGCCACGTTTTTTTGCATTTGATTTGGCTGTTTCAAATGGCCCCCAAATATAGTACTAACCTGCTGGCTAGTGTTAAGCACAAGAAGTCTGTCATGTGCATTATAGAGGAAATATGTGTGTTAGATGAGCTTCATTCAGACATAAGTTATAGTGATGTTGGCTGTGAGTACAATGTTAATGAATTAACAATATATATTGAATAAGGTGTCTTTAAACAGAAACACATATCAAATAAGATTATTTATTGATCAGTTAACAATGTTATGACCTGAGGCTCACAGGAACCTAACCCTATACTTCCCCCTAGGACAATGGTTCAGTCACTAACTCACTGTTCATAGCAACTTAATAACTATCACAAGTAATGAGAATCCACTGCATACAGTATAGGGGTGGGCAAAGGTAAGTTTATAGTTGATCGTATGGAAAAATAACAGGGTAATTAATAAATAATACCATAAGAATAAACTCTGGTTTCACATACTCACAACTATAAACCTTCTTTTGCCCACCCTGTATGTTCCATTTGTTTAAAAAATATGATAGGGTAGATAGTTATAGAAATATAGAGAGCTAGAAAAATTTCTGGATGCATATGTACCAAACTGTTAACACTGGTGGCCTTAAGGGAGTAGAATTAAAGGGGGGTGCAGGACTTCTTTTGTGCCCTTTTACACTTTTTATTTTTGACAATTTTTCAACAAGTTATTATACATGGCTGAATCTTCAAACCAATGGGTGTTTTTTTTAACAAAGTAAAACAATAAATCTTTATTTTAAAATACTCATAAACTCAAGTAATAACTAGGAAAAAAAGCTCATATAATCTTTGGATATTTATATTTTAAAAGAAACATCAATAAGAAAATGCAGTCCTATGAAGAAATAAAATAAAAATAGGCCAGGTAAGTGATAGAAGAGGCAAAATGGTATAGAACATATCAACATTTCATAACCAAATTACTACGTAAATAAGTACATAGCTAAATAACAAATATCTGTGAGAATGAGGCCACTTTTCAGCCAGCATGATGCAAGTGAAATGGAGCATGCAAGGGAAGAGAAGAGTCGTCAGGTTTCACATAACTGACGTCATCAGAGAACCAAGTCAGAAAAACAAAATAATCACAAAACCTTGATGCAAACAAAACTATCTAATCACAATACCATGAAAACAAATAGATGGAAAGCAAAAGAATCTTCTTGGATTTGAGTCTTCCCAGAATCCTACATTTCAGCAGCTAGAATTTCTTTTAAAGTAATATCCTTTTCAAACTCCTCAAAAATATTGGCATAAAAGTATGATTTTTATTTCCCCCAAGGAAGGAATACAGTGTCCACATTAGCTTAGTTATTCTCTACAAGAGCAGATTATTTTTGTGCTGGACAATGAATAAAGATGAGAATTGTTGCTAATTTATCCTAGGCAGAAGAGGCCTGGAGCACCCATTCCAAGTCTAATTCCCGAGAGGTAAAGGCTGTTCTCAGAGTCAAAATCTTTCTTCTTGTTTCATGAATAGGAACTCATGGGGTAAGACGAACTGGGGTAAGGTTTCTTCTCTCCTAGGCTGCAGCAATACAGAACAGCACCACCTGGGCCTTAGAATCAGCAAGTTTAAAACCATTCTCCTCACCCCTCCAGCACCTCTCCAGCACCACCTCCATAGTTCCCTTTTCCACATACATGCTCCTTGTAAGATGTCACTTTCATTTTATTTTAATTGAGCGCTAGCTTTTCTTTTACCAAATAATTTACTTCAAATACTTGTTTGGTGTTCAACATTTTAAGCTAAACAAAAAATTAACTGCCAATTTTTAAGAGTTTATTTATCATTATTTTTTTATTGCTGACAGTACTACAGATGACCCCCAATTTTCCCTCCTTTACTTCCCTCCTCCCAGCCCCTGCCCCACCCCAGGTCTTCACCACACTATTGTCTGTGCCCATTGGTTATGCATCTATGTACTAGGTGTACCGGTTAATAATGCGGATTTTTTCAATAGATGGAGTTACACATATGTTGATATATATGCAATTTGATATGTATGCTATTCTGTTGTATTGACAACAAGCTTCAAAACTTCATATGTCAAATTTAGTGAAGGTGTTAACATCATAGATATTTTTATGCTTAAAAATGTCAAATTTCATGCCAAAAAAGAGCATTTGCAGGAAGTTTTAATTTTGAAGAAAAGTGCTGCTGAATACTTCGGGAGGCTTATGGTGAACATGCTCCATCTCAAGATACTTGTGAACGCTGGTTTAAATGCTTTAAAAGTGATGATATCGATGTGAAAGACAAAGAACGTCCAGGTCAACCGAAAAAGTTTGAAGACCAACAATTACAAGCATTATTGGATGAAGATGCGTGTCAAACTCAAAAACAAGTTGCAAAAGATTAAACGTTGCTCAGCAAACAATTTCTGATCATTTACAAACAATGGGAAAGGTTTTAAAGGAAGGAAAATGGGTGACACATCAACTGAACAAAAGAAATGGAAAACCGAAAAGTCATCAGTGAAATGTTGCTTCAATGGCATGAAAGAAAGTCTTTTTTTGCATTGAATTGTGACTGGCGATGAAAAGTGGATTTATTTTGAGAATCCCAAATGCACAAAAACATGGTTGACCCAGGTCAACCATCAGCATGGACTGCAAGGCCAAATTGCTTTGGAAAGAAGACAATGCTCTGCATTTGGTGGGATCAGGAAGGTGTGGTGTATTATGAGCTTCTAAAACCAGGTGAAACCGTTAATACTGATCGCTACCGACAACAAATAATCAATCTGAACCATGCTTTGATGAAATGACCAGAATGTTCCAGAAGACACGGCAAAGTAATTTTGCTTCATGATAATGCACCATCACACACTTCAAAATCAGTTAAAGATACATTAAAAGGTCTTGCCTGGGAAGTATTAACCCATCCGCTGTATTCACCAGACCTTGCTCCTTCAGATTATCACTTGTTCTGATCGATGCCACACGCACTTTCTGAGCAGAACTTCAAAACAAGAAGTGGAAAATTGGGTCTCTGAATGGTTTGCCTCAAAACAAGAAAAGTTCTATTAGGACAGTATCCACAATTACCTGAAAGATGGGAGAAATGTGTAGTTAGCGATGGACATTACTTTGAATAAAGCACTTTTGATGTTTCTTTTGAAATCATCATGTTTTCTTTGATTGCAAAATCTGCATTATTAACCGATACACCTAATATATAAGTTCTTTGGTTAATCTCTTCCTGTCTTCCCCCCTCCCCTCTGAGATATATCAATCTGTTCCATGCCTCCATGTCTCTTGTAAGATGTCACTTTTTAAAAAGAAATCTGCGGGTTAAACATTTGGAACAATAGATCCCCAATTACTCCAGGTGTAAGAAAATATTTGGGCAATCAGAAGAGCCACCCTGGAGCTTTTCCCCTGCCAGGAAGAGGGAAGCTAGAGGGGTACATCTTCATGAGAAAGCGCTGTAGTGTGAGGGTGTCACTCAGGAAGATGGGCCTGTACAATGTTTTTTCACCACCATAGACTTGACTGGTATTCATTGTGATCATCAACTAAAACTGCTATACAGCTAAAATTTGTCCTCCATAGTCAAGCACTGTATAATATGTCACAGAATAGAAATTAGAAATATTCAAATGAGAGGTTTTTCCAAAAGAGCCACAGGTAGAATGAATACATGCCTGGTCAATGGGCATGAAATTATACTATTTCTTTCCCAAATACATATTTTTTCTTAAACAGGCAAATTTCTTTAAATAAAAAAGTTTCCAAGGCATTTATTGATCCTTTAACATGAACACTGATACTAATGGTTAAGAATAAAATTTGAACATTTAAGGAGTAAAAACAATCCCTAGGCCAGCTAATCTAAGGCCACGCCTGCAGCCAATCTGACTGAAGTTTAAGTGTGTGGTGAGTGCCTCCTTCCCACTCTAAAGAGTTTCACTGAATGTGGAAATAATGTTTTTGCTGCATATTTTTAAAAAATGCATAAATAGATAATATTATGGCTCACAAAAGGCTAAGGAAAGGATTTTCCTGGGTTTTTGTTCTCCATCTTTCTTTAAAAGCCTACAAGAAAGGAAAAAGTTGGGCCTTGATGAAAACCTGGCCTTGACTATGTTTGGGGCAGGTATATTCTGGGGAAAACTTCTAGAAGGCATCACGAATACTCAGTAAAACAAATACATTTTTGGAGCTCAGAATTTAACTTCTTCTAATGAGCCAATAATGAAAAATTTTTTTCTAGGACTGTATGCCTGGGGGGTTTAGGTTTTGTTATTGGAAAATAAGAAATTCTAGACCCTGAGAAAGGCCACTTGGCTCAACATGGCTGATACTTTCAAATTCCCTGATTCCAGCTCCCTATAGTTTCTCAATTTACAAATTCATCTATTCATCTCTTTGAGAAAATAAAATGATGCTTCTAGCTTCTCTGGAGATATTCTTTTTTTTTTTTTTTTTTTTTTTAGGCAACTTCTTATTTATGACATTTATCTTCCAGGTGAGAACATTTTTGGCAATAGCATCTTTTTTCTCCTACTGTCCTATTTGTATAAGGTCAGACTGGCCTCCATACTGTGAGCATAAAGCACTTAATTGGAACAATATTATTATCCTTCACAATTTACAGAAATATATTTGGCCTCTGAGAAGTGTCATTTTCCTCAGAGAGATTTAAGCTGCTTCCTTAGTAAGCCCTTTGGAGAAACAGAAATAGTCCTTCTGAACTCTCTGGTGTAGGCAAAGCATTCTATCGTGTTGCTCTTAAAGCAAAAGAACAGAAGAAACACAATGGTTTTAAATTTTTATTCTAAAACAACCTCCAAAAGAGAAACTCTGAAAAAAATCACGGATTATTGGAATTGATAGGTTTCAGAGAAGAATACCACTGAACCTAGAGAGGAAGGGATTGATCTACACGCAGACGGATCTGCCTCTCATGTGATGTCCCTGTGTCAATCTATCTTGTCCCTCTTTTTTGTAAACCCAATCTCACCCATTCTTACGGCTTTAGCTCCCTTTTATGCAAGGAGGACAACAGGTCTGGGCAGCCATGTTTCTTGGCTCTCTTCCCCTCAAAATTTTAGCCAGAAAATTGACAAGTAGAAGTTTCACCTTCTCAAGATCAAAATTAATGAGACCATTGGCTTTTTAAATTCTTTTATTTATTTATTTCACTGTTCAGATTCTTCTCAGTCATTTTTATATCCTTCCTTTACTTACTTTCACTTTAACATCAGAATTTATCATCATGTGCCCCAATATTGCATCTCCCTCAGCTTCCCCATTTTTTCCTCAATTGTATTATCTTTCTCTTAGCTTTTGCTCTTCAGATCATCTGGCTGTTTTTCACTACCTCTTTTCTTACCTTCTCTGTACAGTATCTTGTCAATTATTCCCCTGTGTTTCCAAAGCTACTGCCCAACTCTAAGACAGTCTGTATCACATATCCTTGTACTGGTAAATCCTAATTAGTGGTACTCAATTTACCTGCATCCAGCCCCTCCATCTCATCTTTCTTTAGTCCATCATACCCCATTCAGCCATCTCTATCCTCCAAAAATTCCACTTTCAGTATTTCACCCTCTGTTCCCTTCTTTTTCAGAAGTCTCCACCCAAATTTGATAATCTACACTGAAACAACAGCAACTATCATCCATTAGCTAAGTACCTGCAACAGTTATACTAAATGCTATACAAAAATTGCTTTACATACATTATATGTAATCCACACTACAAATCTAAAAGTTAAATTTTGTTAGTCCCATTTTTATAATAGAGGAAACTGAGCCTTACAATATGAACAAGCAACTCTCCCAGCAATGATGAGAGCTGAATTAGAATGCTCATCAGTTTGACTTCCAAACCTATGCTTTTTCCTCATTATGAAGGTTATATATATATATATATATATATATATATATATATATATATATATATAAAAGCCTAAGAGACTGTTATGACCAGTCAACCGAATGACTGGTTGACCAGTTGCTATGACATGCACTGACCACCAGGGGGCAGATGCTCAATGCAGGAGTTACCCCCTGGTGGTCAGTGTGCTCCCATAGCCAACCTCCTGTGGCCAGCCAACCTCTAACGGTCCCTCCCCCAGCCAGCCAGCCCCGATTGGCCCTGATCGGGACTGCACAAGACGCCCCGATCAGCCCCAATCACCGGCCAGGCCAAGGGCCCCCACCCATGCACGAATTCGTACACCGTGCCTCTAGTTGCCTAATGAATCTATCTAAACTCTTCCAGCTTGCAATTTTAACAATTTTATCACCTAGCCCACCGATCTATTGCATCACCACAAATCTTGTGCTCCAAAGGATGGTGGTCAAAGTCATACACTCTGGAAGCAGCTTGCCTGGGTTCAGGCCTGGCTTCATGGCTCACCAATTCAGCTCCTTCCAGCAATTTCCTTTACCTCTCTGCACCTCCACTTTCTCATAAATTCTGACAATGATAAATTTACACATCTCAGAGAGTTGTTGTGAGATTAAATGAGACAATGCCTCTCTTCACATGATTTCCATCTGTTTCCTCTGTCAAGAATGATCTTCCTTCTCCTTTCAACTTATAAAGATGCAACACAAATGGAACACTAACCCTTCAGTGATTAATTTCATCACCATAATATTTTTTGTTCCCTAATTTCAGTTTCATAGTCTCACAAATATATTTACAATATGTCACAATATCTTGCTCTTGATGACATATCACCTTCTGTTATTCCTTTGTTTTTCCTTATATGGTGTTCTTCTCTTTGAAAAATAATTACAAATTTCCAAAAGATGCAGACAGTATTTCCTGTCTGCTTTGCAATAAGAATTTAATACTGTGCTGAGCATAAAATATTTTGCCCCCAAGCTGAGAACCTCAGATTTGCATTTCATAAATTTTTATTTACTAACCATAATATCAGTTACATTTCATTCTTTCTTCTCTTTGCTGTGGTCAAATTCCTCCTCTAGATTCTAATCATCTCCAGCCTAGATCCTAATATCCCAGCCATACTAACTGTACCCCTAGTAATTCACTCACTCATTCATGACCAGTAAAAGGGACTGAAGGAAGGCCAGTGTGCTGAAACAGGAGAAGGTGAGAGGACACAGCAAGATTAAGCCCCAGAGGAAGGCAGACCCAGAACAGGCAAAGCCCATCTGTTTTCCCTGTCCTATTTTAAGACAGCGTAATGCCTGAAAATGTTCATTTCGGAGCTGGGCTAGTGCAGTTTGAGTCCCGACTGTATAACTGTGGGCTGATCACTGGTCCTCACCCTCTACGCCTCAGTTTCCGTAAGTTGTTGTGATTATCTGGTTCCCTAGGAAATAGATCCCGAGATAGAAATTCATATAAGGAATTCTCTCGGGAAAAACATCAGAAAAGCAGTGAGCAAAGCCAGTTGGAGGAAAGGATGAAATTGAACTGTGAACAGTTGCAACAGAGCCTCATCTGATCCCCCAAAGAGCTCTGAAGCTGGAATGGCCCTGCGGAAATATTCTGAATTGAGGCAAGCCAACCAGAACTTTGTACCCCCCAAAATGACCAATCAGTGGCTGCAGGCTGTCCCTGGAAAGGTGTGCAAACTTGGGCAAGGCAGCTCCTTCCTGCCAAGGGCAATATCTAGAGAGGGATTTAGCTAAAAGCTGGCAGCAGATAACATTTCAGAAAATGAGCAAACAAATACCTTGGTTCTTGTAGGGGGGAATCTGTGTGACAACCATAGCATCCAATACAGTTGATGTAAAGGTTAAATGAATTATTACCTATAAATCACTTAGGATGGTATATGGCATAGCATAGCCAAGATAAGTATTAGCTATTACAACAATTTCATTGCCTAGAAGGTCTCTTTGCTTTACCTAAAGGCTTCCTGACTGAAATTTTAAAAAAGGGTGGTGACAGTATTTCTTTTCATTTCAGTGCCCTAAACAGCTAAACTCTGTAAATATTTATGCATTCATTTGATTATTTATGGGTTTACTTCTACCTATTACATAATGCCTTGGCTTGCTGTACTCTCAAGTGTTTATTTCCATACCGTCTATCACCGCATACAGCAAATAGAGGAAAACAGTGTCTCTTAACTAAACCTGTTCATCACTAAACACACCAGAGCAACTGCTGGTTAGTTAAAGAGTGAATTAGCACAGGTAGTCTTGAAGAGAAAAGAGAAATTTTACAAACAATACCAAACTTAAGGGCATACTCAAATGCCACAAGGACTATAACTTGGCAAGTGCCTGAATGGACACCCTTCCAGACACACACTGGGACGTCTCTATTCTCTTGGCAATATTCCCAAGGCACTGATTTCCTCATTCTGAGCCCTAGATACCCAGCAACCAAGGTTTGGAGATCCTGGGGCTATTGTGGCAAGGAGTCTGATATAAATATGTAGCTTCCAAACTTTAACAAAAATTGACAGGATATAGATCTCACTGTGTATACTGCCATCTCTCAAAATAATTTAATAGTCTGATTCACAAGGTATAAAATTTTTTAATAGCACTGCTGAATAAATGTATAGTTTTCTATCATGATGAACTTTCTCAAACAATGTTTAATAACTGCACAGCCATTATGTATTTTATGGTAAGTGAACATTCCCACACTCAATCACTAGACCTATACATTCTTCCTCATCCCCAACACAATGTGTCTTTTTCAACCTGAAGACATTAGAGACACCAGATTTCCCCTTTAGGCTAGAGACAATATCCTATTTACCTGCGTGTTCCTACAGTAACTTTTATACAGTAGAGAAAGAAAAAATAATTATTTTACAAATATTTATTGCCTACTTGGTTTATGCCAGACACTGTGCTGGGTGTTAGAAATATAATATTGAACTAAATATATACATTCTCTACTCACATGTAGCTTACAATCTAGTAGAAGAGACATACCATTACAAAGCTATCATTTATACTTTTGATAAATGATGTAAAGGAAAAAATTAAGGGTGTGATGAGTCATTATTTTAGGGGATGTGGTTTCAGATTGGGTGGGCAGGAGGAGAAAGGGAGATGCCAGGAAAGGAAACAGAAGAGTCCAAGATGAAATCAAAAGTTTGAATAGAAGTTAGCCAGCAAGACTAATGGTGGAGGACTCCAGGCAGAGGGTATATCTTGTGTAAGTAAATGGAGGAATCTTCAATGTTCCCATTGACAGATGGACAAGACCATTTGCAATTTAAGAAGCAGGTGAGAGGTAAATTGTATAGGAAGCTTAACATGCAACTTTTACAAAATTTGCTTACTTAAAAAACAATGATAAGAAAATACAATTTTAGTTTGATAGTGAAATACTTATTCCACTAAGGATCAACCATCGATGGTAAATGTTAAGGCTACAGGGTGAACAAGATAATGTTAGTCCCCCAGGAGCTTACACTTCAACCAGCACGGAAGGTCAACAGAAAGTTATCCGAAGAGGAGCAAATGCTGGGAAAGGGGCCAGTACAGAGAGATAAGACAACCCAGAAAGGGCCATTACGTTCACAGAGGGCCTCCTGACAGGAAGTAGCATAGAACTGGAGATGTGCTCTCTGCTAACTGTTACAATAGCAGGCTGAGCAAAAAGCTCAGGCTGCCTCACAGGAGAGGATTAGCTTGCCTGCAAATGCTGGGATGTCTGAGAAGAGGTCCTGACCCCGGAGAGGAGCTTTGAAACAGGACAGACTATGAGGGGACCTTTGAAGGGGACGGAAAGCGCATGACCATTTAAATTTGAAAAGGTGTTTTAAAAGAAGTGACCTAAATTGAATTATAATTGAATTAACACATCAAAAAACAATTCCATTCTACTTTAAAAGAAAATCCAAGAGATTCAGAATTATTTCATGCAATTGTTTACAATTCACTGGTTTTCTCAACTCAGTGGTGGTGTGTTTTCTTTACATTTACTCCATTGTCCAACGTCTTTAACTTAGCAGATCTCATCTGCCCAATCACAAGAGAGCACATTTTACATGTGGACCTTATCCTATGTACCCCATACATTTTTAAAATACTGTGAATACTAATAATGGAAACCACGCTATCTCCGCATTTCCTGAGCGCTGTGGCTTTGACAGCAGACTCTACAATGTCTTGGCATTTTAGATGGCATTATTTGGGGGTGGGGGGTGGAGGGGGAGTGCTGTTATCACTTTAGACATGATCCTCAGTACCGGCTCTTCTTTAATCAGCTGAACTGTTGAATGGCAAAAGTCTCTTTTCCTTGGGGAACTACAGCATTGTAATATAATCTTTCTGCCATTCCCAACAAAGACCGTCACCTGACTCCCATGGCCTCTGAAGGCCAACTGTTTGAGTTCAGACACTGATTCTGCACACTTGTAAGAGAGGAACACTGAGTAAAGAAGAAGAAGCAGGAGGGGGAAGAAGCAGAAAATCAGAGGGAGAAAGCAAAAGGACTAGAAAGAATGAAAGAAAGAATGGTTTGCTACAGAGAACAGTCAGGAGAAGACAGTGCCCAGAACTTCGATGTCCTCTCTTTCACATAGGTTACCTCAGTTTTAAAGTCAGAAAAGCTTTAGCAGCTATTTCTTTAAAACTCTGGCTGCATGTTATAATGATCAGGTACTCCCAGGAATTTAAAAATCTTGATGTTTTGGTAATGCAACTCAGTTCTAAGCACAGTTCCAAATATACTTGTGGGCTTGGTAAATTTTACACAGTGAGCTTGTTCTAAAAGCAAACCTTTCTCCTAAAAAACTCCATTTACCTAACCATGATTAATCAACACACAAGGTAAGAAAAAGGGATAGAAATCACTGCTATCTGCACTTTGCATTCAGAGACAGTGCCAGAGAAAAGTATTCTAATGTCTTAGGTCACATAGCCAATCAAGGACAATGCCAAAACCAGGTACCATGGCTTGGCTTGTGGATTCAATCTGCCTCCCTCCCTGTATCACAATGGGTTATTAAATTAAATAGAGCCATCCTTTAGCCATAAAACAAATATAAGAGGGTTCTTTTGTGATAGATATATTGTTTTATTTAAAAAAAAACCCTCTGAGAAAGTATCTATTTACCCTAACATAATGGGATGTAGTAAAACATAACATCCCTCTGAGCTTCCTTCTGTTAATACACATGTGCATTGCACAGTAGAACCATCAGCCACCACTGGTGTGTTAGCTAACATTTACCTGAAAAATAATTTTTATTTGGATTCATGCTTCACTTATGCTTTCAATAGATCTGTATCCAAGAAGGCAGGAAGCTGATTTGCACAAATTATGGCACATGCAACAGATTTTGGTGCTGTGTTTGCCTCTGGTAAAAGAAATCAACTTTTGTATTTCAAATGTGGTCTCCTGGTCTCTCAAAGATGTTCTAGGGGACCCTGAACAATACATAAGCTCCTGCTACTGCTCACAAAGACACAGCCGCACAGCAGTGGCTTTCAAATGGAGTCGTTCCCTTAAATCTGAGAATAACAATGGGAAGTGGAGGATGCCCTCTCCAGCTGCTGCTAAATCATGCAAGGTATTATCAAATCCTTTCCCAAGGCTGACATCTTCCCTTCCACTGAGTGAATCCCTCCACAGAACCCAAATACTCCAGGGTTTAATACTCTAGGGTCGCATGGTGAGCATTAACAATCACCCTACACTTTCTGCGGGGCATATACATGCGTAGCATAGATGGCTCAAAGCTGTCAGCACCTTACACAACCTCTATGAAGTCTTGCTTCCCAACAACAATCAAGTTTAATACCATCTGCCCCCACCCTGTAACCAATGTAAGAGTATTTTACTTTAAAGAATCATTCAATGTAAAGGGCCAGAAAAGATGTTAGAAATTCAAATCCAGTGTTTTATAAATAAGGGAAGAATTTCTAAGAGCTATGTGACTTGTCCAGAGTTCCCTAGACAAGTGGTGACACAACTAGGAATTGAACCCTGGTGTACTGGCTTCAGCGGCCTCTCACTACATTCTATTTCCTACACTGTAAGCTGTTGGAGTGTAGGGACCATGCTAGCTCATTTGTCACTACTTATCCAGTTTCTAGCACAGTGCCTGGCACATAGCACAGAGGGGGAAGGAAAGAAAGAAATTGTTAATGGTTGAATCCTGAATCTAACAATTTTTTTAAGTTTTAACTCTTGTAGTTTATGTAGCTGGGTCCGTGGGGAGAAAGGATAGAATCAGACCAAAGGACCACCATACACACGGGTAGTAGATTAAGAGGCTTGCAGAAGATAGGGTTAGGTAGAAATAGCAGATGCTTATAATTGAAGAAAAAACATTAGTAGGATGCATAGCCTCAAGTTGTGGCTCTCTGAAGTCACATGTCTCAAAGAAGATTTGTGGTGTGAGTGTGAAGGGGATACAAAGGACCCAGGACAGTGCAGCCGATACATTCCTTTTCCTACCAAGAGAGCAGCTCAAAGTATGGGGCATGGATTCTTATCACAGCTCTCTGCCCTCATCAGACCCAGCCCCCTGCCCATGAGCCTTTTTGGCCTCCTCAAGGCATTAGCTGTAAAGGGACTTGTACAGTGATGATCTGGAATCCAACCTCTCTGGGATGTTACTCAAAGCCTGACTTACATCAAATTCTACTGCAGGATGTGGAGGGAAGCAGTGCAGGTAGGCGCTCACCTCATGAGCATCCAGGGCTCCTCCAATGCTCTGCCACACTCTGCCAGCCCCACCCCTGGCTTCACAACAGCTACATCCCTCCTTCTCCATCCTCACACCATGCATGTATTTCTACGACATAAATAACCTCTTTTGACGCATAACTATCTTTTACACAGTCAACATGTTTCAGCCATTTGATTACTAAATTATCTCAGGTATCTGTTTTCTGGTTCAACATCTCTTCTGCCTTTCAACAGGTTGTCTTAAAGGCACCTCAAAGCAAAAATTTCAAATCTTAACTGAAGGCAATTGATCCTTATTCCAAATTACACAGATTCCAAATTACAAATTTTCCTATTCACTAAAATTAATTTGTAACCCTCAAATCAACACACAGAATATTTTCATGGTCATTCACAGACACTCATGGGATGGAGGGAACTTGAGATGTTGGACCCACATGGCCCCAGAGAGATGGAACTAGGCAATGTTCTGACTTCCTGTTCAAGCTCTCATATAATAAACAAGTAGTCTCTCAGCAGCCTAGTTAATGCCACCTTTTCCACATTTTTGTGTGTTTAGTTGGGGATTTAACCCTAAGTGTACTGCTGAAGCAGTCTCTATTCATTTTCCTAACATGAGAAGACTGAGGTGCCTTACAGAGAAAATCCCTGCGCTAGGTAAGCTTGATTCAGGCATTAGCTAGTGTTATTGGCTCTGAGTTTACTGTTAATGAATCAACAATATATACTTAAGGTGTCTGTAATGGCTCATTTTATGTGTCAACTTTACTGATCCTTGGGGTGCCCAGATTAAACATTACTTGGAGGGTATCTGAGGGGGTCTTCTGGTGAGATTAGCATTAGCATTTGAATCACTTGACTCAGTAAAATTATCTTCCCCAGTGTGGGTGGGCATCATCCAATCCTTTGAGGGTCTGAATAGAACAAAAGGCGGAAGAAGAAGTAATTTGCCACTTTTTTCTCCTGCCTGCATGTGTGAGCTAGGTCTCCTGCTCTTGGACTGGGAGTTATGCCATCTGCTTCGTAGGGTCTCAGGCCTTCAGATTCAGACTGGAATTATACCACCTACTTTCCTGGGTCTCTACCTTGCAAATAGCAAATTGTGAGACTTCTCAGCCTCCATAATCGTGTGAACTAACTCCTCATAATAGATTTCCTCTGTGTGTGTGTGTGTGAGTGTGTGTGTGTGTGTGTGTGTGTGTGTGTTTCCTTATCAGTTCTGTTTCCTTGGAGAACTCTGTCTAATACAGTGTCTTTAAACAGAAATATACATAAAACAAGGCTATGTATTAATCAGTTGATTAAAATGTTGTGACGAGAGGCTCACAGGAACCTAACCTTGTATTTCCCCTAGAAGCATCATTCAAGATTCACTAATTCAGTGTTTATAGTGACTTCATAGAACATAACTACCATGAATAAAGGAATTGACTGTAATTATCTCTTTACTTCATCTTAAATTTTCTCCTTATCCAAAAGCTCAGTTAATGCCCCCAAAACCTGGTAGTTATCTTTCTCTCCCTCTCCACTATGGATGAATAAGGGGTTCTATGAACATAACCTCACAGGGTAATCTGATCATAAATTCTTAACTGGCAGGTCATGGTGGGTAGTCATGCCCCACGGCATGTAACTTCTTCACTAAAAGGCTTATCTTTGTGTTAAGCAAGTCCTATCCATTGTTTCTGTGCATTTAGGTTAACACACCTTGGGCATGACTCTTTTTCTAAGTAATCCACATGATCTTGTTAAATTTCCTGTAATCTAATCGCTGCCTCACTTTCTCCCACCTCTATGTAAACTTCCTTAGGTTCCCTCCTTAAATTCAAATGCATAAAAAAACCTGCAAAATTTTTATTCTACAGAGCATTTGAGATCTTGCTTCCCAGCAGTTAGGCTCAAATAAAATCTCATAAAAACTATCTGCAGGTTTGCACCTTCTTACATTGATACCATCCACACCCAATCAGTCCTCCACCTAAATATATGCATTTGATATCATTGCAATTGACCTAGTTATTAATAACAGGAAAGGAGAAATGGGAAGATAGACACATAGCCAGTAAAGGGGGGGGACTAGGGAAGGTGTCTGATGTCAGCCACACCTGAGGACAGAGATGGTGGGCCAGAATGGGTGCCCACTATAAGCAAGAAGATTTGGGATATCTAATCCCCTGAACAAAGGAGTTTGCTCTCTAGGTTTCTCTTGGTTCCTCTTATGCTCCTGGGATTCTTATTGCTCAGACATGTTCCTCTGTATTTGCATACATGGCCCATGGCCATGTGGACCCACACACACACAATGGACTAATGGACTGCTACTAGCCTGATGCTGAAATGAACCCAGCTGCAACATGGAGCAGAAACTCTGGACACTGGCTTTGCTTCTAGCTCTACTGAAATCCCAGCTACACTGCTATGATTGGACTAAGGGAAATGAGACTTTGGAAACACAGAGATGCAATTCCATTTAAATAAAAATCCCACATCCTCCCATGCGAGTCTCAGAAAATTCTTTTTCTTAAACTATTGTAAGGACCCCATCCCCAGTGGGGAGGAAGACACCCTAATTTCCCAATAACACAGGAATTTAGTTCTCTCCTCCTCAATTCCATTATTTTGGATCAGGTCCTAGTCATCTAGCACCAAAATTATCACAATGGGCTCCTGACTTGTCTTCCAACCTTTCCCATACAATTCACGCCCTGCTCATGTGAACTGACTGATTCTCCCCTGCTTACCCTACTTTTGAGACCTTGCCACACCTGAAACCACACCTCAACCCCAAATTCCAGCTGAGTCCTTGAAGCTCCTGTGATGACAAACTGCTGGACTTCTCTGCATTTGTCACACTCCCACCTCTTCTCCTCTGCTTATGTTGATCTCCCTGCCTGGGATCCTTTCCTTACCTTTTCAAGTTGATGGACACCTACTTATCTTCTGAGACACAACTCAAATGCTCCAAATACAGGAAGAGGCTCCTTGCTCAGGGTTACTTCTGCATCTGGTACAGATGCTTCTAACTGCCTTGATGTGATCAATGACAATTGTTTAGATTTACCTACTCCTTTGCCTCACTAGACTGAGCTCCTGGAAGATGGGAGTTATCGTTTCATTTTTTATCCCATAGGAAGTTTCCTATACTGCTCAGAATATGGCGCTCATTAAGTGATGATGAAAAATGAATGAGTGAATAAATGATGTTATTCCCACAATCTCACGTTGACTTACGCTCTTGGAGCTTATGTGAATCTCATCTTGGTCTTAAATTTCTACCTGCTTAAAGTAATTATGATTTGGTAACTATCCACTCAAAGAAGAAGCATCGGTTTCTAGGCAAAACTGTAACTACCAGGTGTTGACTATTTTAAAGCTTATGGTTGAAACCAGAAAAATACCTGGCCTCCTGCTTAAACTTTGCTTTAGCTGAAAACTCCTTCCCCCATTTTCCCAACAAGTACAATTTATCATTCCTTTAAACTCTAAATTTTTCCTCTCTAAAAATCCTTCCCAACTACCCTCTGGCAACTTCATGTTCTGAGCTCCTTGGGAGGTTCTTAGTAGGTTACTAGGTGCTCTTAGTTAGCCTTTATCACAGCTGACTTGTCTCTAGAGCAATAATAGATGGTTCTTGAGAGCAGGTATTGATTCATATCTGGCACACAGCAGATGGGAAACAGATGTTTGCTAAGTGAATCACAACAACTCTATGAGGTAGGTGTGATAATAGCATAGGAACAGTACAGAATAATGGTTGAGAACCAATGCATTACAATCCAGCTGACTCGGTTGTAAACCTGTTCACATTCTATGTAAGAAACGTTAGGTTATTCAATATCTTTGTGCCTCACCTTCCCTATCTATAAAATGGGATTAAGGATAGTACATACCTCACAGAGTTTTGCCGTGATTAAAAGAGACAATGCATATTAATCACTCAGCAAGTTCCTTAGCACAACAACTGGCCCACAGTGCATGCTTAATAGTTGGCTAATATTAATACATTTTGTATAGATAAAAAGAAACTGGTGCTAAAGAATAAATTATCCAGCCCTGGCCATGTATTCAGTTGGTTAGAGCGTTGTCTCAATATGCGAAGGTTGCGGGTTCAATCTCCCATCAGGACACATACAAGAAGCAACCAATAAATGCATAAATAAGTGGAACAGTAAATCAGTCAATCTCTCTCTCTCTCTCTCTCTCTCTCTCTCTCTCTCTCTCTCTCTCTCATAATAAAAAATCAGTCAATAAAATGTTTTAAAAAATAAATTATCTAAGATCACTTAAAGAGAAATTGAGAGATGGGGGTGAAGTAGTGTGAAGTAAGGGGATTTCAAATGGTAAATGACAAAGCTGAATTGGGAGTAACAAGGATGTGCTGACTCAATGAAGAGAGTCTCAGAGAGGGCCCAGTCAGATCTTATCTGTACCAGGAGGAAAGGTGCATAAAAGAGGCCTCTCAAATGCAGTGATCCTGAATGTGCAAGGTTTGAGGCTAAGAGATAAGCAGTGCCAAAGAGGAGAGAGCATTCTAGAACAGGGTCCCAGGAAATAGTGCCTCAGATAAGGCACACGGGGGCTAAGGATAGAGGCCAAGACGGGCTAGAAAGGAATTCAAGAGTATAGAAAACTGGGGGGAGAGGGCAGGATAAGGGTCGTCTTTCCCAAGTAGACCCCCCAAAAACAGCTGAACCCAGCAGGAGGGCCCACAACAAAGGAGTGTCTGGAATGAAGTGCAAATGCTTTAACCTGAGGAAAGGACACTACATGTGTGGTGTTCCTCATTCATCCTTGGTTTGTTCACCCAAGTTACCCACCTCGGATGAGGCTCAGTTGTGTGTTTGTGCCCAGGTCAGTTATAATGACCCACAAAAATATTTTCATTTTTCTTTCTTTTAAAATCAGAAGAAAAGGGTGAACATAATAATAATAATAATAATAATAATAATAATAATAATAATAGATAAAAAATAACTCAGCCTGAATTATATTCATCTTTATACGAATACAGTCATAAAATTATGATTATCAATATGGAGGAAGGGGCTCTTGGAGGCAAAAGTCTTCAGCTAAGTGAGTGAACCACTTTCTAGGTAAAACACAAAGTCATAATGCAGCCCCGCCAATCATGTGAGAAGGAATCAGTGAGAAGGAAAACGTTAGGAAGAAGTAGAGACCGTCCAGAACACTAGGGCCCTATGGGGAAGACACCTCTCTCTTTAGGGTGAGGACAAAGAAGGTCCCATATGCTGCCCACTCCCCACCCCTACCACAGAAATAATGCAACTCATAGAACTCTGTGTCCACCACACTTCTTACACCCATTCACTCATTTGCATGCAGCATCAGAGACCCCCAAACACTTTGGCATTCTCATGTCTATCATTAGGTCAAGCTCTTCCTAACTCTTCAGCCTGTACAATACCTCGTCCATTGATGGTGCCTCAAAATGTTTAAAGAACAACAGTACCAATCTCCCCTATGTTTTCAGCTCTTGAATCTCAAATTTAGAAGAATGAAATTTTCATGCTACAGTCTATAACCCATACATCTACTCTTAAGAAATATTAGGATCAATTAAGAACAGCTCTCATCAGTGAAATATTTTAAATGAGTAAGGAAGAAAAGGGGTTGTTTCTTCCTTATTTGGCACTCAACACAGTCCACTGGGGTTTATAAAAACACTTTATCAACTCCCTCTGCGCAAGTAGTCCTGAGTGTTCCCCCTCACTCAACCCTGCACCATGAGAGAATGAATACATGAATATCTAACAGGGCCCACACAATACCCACAAGATAATCAGCATTCTGAAAGTGTCTGAAGATATCATGTATGATAGACACCAAAGAATGACCCTGTGCATTTTACCCCTGAATTACTGGTTGGCAGAAATGGCTGAGCAATACAAACAGATCTGAGGAGGACACAACAGATGAATTCAGCAAACAGGGTCGGCATGATTAGCAGATGTCAGAAATGATACTTCTCTGTCCTCTGCCCCCTTCTGATTTATGCAGGACACATACCTTTCTGGTTTCCTTTGTTTTTCCATCCCAGTATATTCTAGCTTTAGTTATTTACTACAAATGGCCATACTGTTTGCTAAAGGCTGGTGTGTCCATTATTGAAGGAAGAGGGGATCCAAGCCAGATCCCACCTCCAGAAACCCAATGCTCAGCCCTGCTGATGGCTCTTGGGATTCCCGCTCATGGGGAGTAAATGCAGACTACCAAAGATGGATCTCCAAATCGCGTCTCTGCAAGGAAGTGGCCTTGCAATCAGAAGGGGACACTGAGGAAACATCCCCACAATAGCCACGCTGAAAATAATTATTCGAACCCACAAATACCAGCTCAGCTCTGAGAATGCTCCTGTAAGTAAGGTCTGCTTTAACAGAAACATAAGTATTATGTATTGCAGTCTATTACAAATTGGTGGTAATTTTCTCCTGACACTTTCTGAATTAAACTAGTTAGTATACAAAAAATAATAATAATAATAACAAGTGCCACATAGCAAAAAGCAAACTCAGTGTCTGAAGGTTAATGATTGCTCATGAAAGCCACAGAAATAAATTATCTGCCTAGGGACACTGTCACATGATCAGCACAAAAGCTCCAACAGCCAAAAATGTTTATGTAGAGGGAAAAAACACTGTCAGCGTCACTGAACCCTTCCCCCCACAGCTAAAATCGAGTCCTGAGCCAGCCAGCTGCTCCTGGCTGCTTACATTAAACTAATTTGTGCTGCTACATTGCAGCTGCTTAATTTTTAGTCTGAACTTTATTACCAATAAGTGTTACAATAACAAGCGATATGATGGTATCTCCCAAGAAATATCCATCAGCCCCCAAACAATGACAGCTACACAAGAGCGGATTGCAGAAAAACAAATTTTAAAAAAGGAAATTACCCCCATACTGCCTCTTTAAAGGGGGGAGGGGCGAACTTTTAGTGGGAAAGGCTTTAAAGCACTGCTTTGTTCTGAAGGCCATTCTGAAATGAAGAAGGGGGATGATTGAAAAGGTTAGGGAGCAGGGGAGGAGTTAACAAGTAAGATGTGCTTTTGCTAAGAGAGGGTGATTTGCAAGGTGAGAGGCTTAGAAGGGAGAAGGCCATTTAACCTCAACAATGCCATCCATACTGTTTCTCTTGCTCACTGTCCCTCTCCCCGCCCCCCCCCCGCCCCCCACCCCCTACCCCCCAAATGCTACTGCAAACCCAACTGCAGCTGGGGTGGTAATTCCCAAGTTACTGTAAACACCACACTTTGGCCAGCCAGGCACTGGAGCTCACACTATTGCTTGTCGTCCCCCATATTTTCCTGTGTTAGTTTCCTAGTCCAGAGTAAATGCAGAAACTCTTCTTTGGGCAGAAATAGACACTGACCTGAACTCGTGGAAATTTTTGCCAAATACGCAAGCACTGTTTTTGCTACATTTTGGAATTTGGCTTAGACCATATGTCCAGCCTTTATTTGTACTCCGAACTAGCACCGAGACCTAACAACTTAAAAAATAAAAGATGTTTTTTAAAAAAAGCATTAGGAATGCACTGAAACTTTCCATTATTAATTAATCTGAATAAGATGAATGTTTTCAGTGGAGCTATTGCATTACACTCCCCTGTTTACTGCGGGAGGGACGATTCCACTTCACCCTGCTCAGTAATTACAAAAACAATTCCTTTGAAAGCAGAAGAACACCCATGTCAGCTATTTACAGCATTTTTTAAATTCTGTGGTTTTTAGAATTAAGGTTCAAAGTGAGGGCTATTAACATTGAGTAATAAACGAGTTTTTCTTGCACAAAGATGTACTAAATTTAAAAAGAAATGTGTACACTGGAATAATTTTCTCAGGACGGGAGGGGGCAGGGTAGAAGGAAATGTAAACCCCCCTTTGTTTTTCCAACTTGACACCTTTACACCTCAGGGTCCTTGCCCAGGTCCTAGCAGTATTTTCTTTTTTCAGGCGGCTGGTAAATTACACTACAAGACTGACTCATAATGCCACAGGGCAGGGCCCTGTTTCCTTGGGTTTCTGTTGATGACCCTCAGCTGTGGCGGGGTGACTGTTTGGGGGAGTTCTCTAGGGGGTGAGCCCAGGGGACTGGGATGAGGAGTCCCTGGAGCCCATCAGGACGGCTCTGCGCCTGTGCCAAGTGGGTCACTGTTGCATAATGCCAGGCTTTCTCTCCACCCAGGGCTCCGTGGGATTCCTCCGTCTGCTGCTGGCAAGGCTGTAGGACTGCTGGGAATGCAGACGAAAGCGTCCTGGGGCCTGTAAGGTGTGACAGGGTGTAACCTGAATGAGGACAACTTTTTAGTGGCACCTGCCTAACCATTGGCAGGCAGGGAAGGACTCCAGATGGAAGGACAATGGAAGGGAGGATCTCTGAAGGGCAGCTCGCCTTTCTTCGGGACAGAATTGGCAGCTTCACGTGGTTGCCCTTGAAGAGAGGAAAAGACCTCCTTGCACTCTGAGGCCAGACATCCTGTCAAAAACTTACATTGTGAAATGAGGGATCAATGTGATGGAACATATCCATCTACCTTTCCTATCTGTCTTTCCAGAGTTGGACGAAACAGGTCTGACGAGACACTTGAAGGCTTATGAATAAGTTCACACAACTGGTGTGACGGGCCGGTAGAAAGACCTGATGCTGGCGTGTAGGTGTGAACACAAACACACATGGAGAGCGCACACACGAATGCAGAGGCAGTACAAATGGAGCTATTCTTCCTCACTCTCCAGCAAGCCCCACGATGACAGGAAGAACTTGCTACCAGCCAGGAATGATCTCACAGAGCTGAGCAGTTTGAATTGGCTATTTTCCTGAAAATCCCTTGAAACAAATCCTTTTCCATGTAGCCTTTTCCAGACGGTGCCAAATTAGAATAGGCTCTGCAAATCCTGAATTAGGATCAGAATTCAGGAACATGGTTATTTTTGCCCTGGTGGGCTCTGGAAGCAGCAAGACCCTGTGGTCACAGGCTCCTTGGTCATGTCTCTGAACTTCCCACAACCTAGCTTTGCTTCCTAGCTAGAAATTATGCCTTTCTGGCTTCTAATTATCAGAGAAGTGGAAACAGTTAATGAGGTGTGTTGTAATTTCCAATTCACAGCATTAACACTTATAGTCATAAGCTTGAAATGTATCGCTTTTCACAGAGGCACAGTGTGGAAAGTAATATATATGACTAAGGAGTACCAATTTTGTTTTGCTTTTTTGCCTCCATGGGAGAGTACAGGCCAAATTATAAAGTGACAAAAATCAGATATATAACTTATTCTTTCTTAGTGTTATAAATGACAAATAGCTTGCCTAAAATTAAAATCACTGTTACTATTAAGATTTCACATAAGTATATTATAAAATATTTTTCTCTAAGATCACAGGGCTAAAATCACAAGGTTTCTTGTTACCC